>NW_015505655.1:202901-217659 GCF_001515645.1 Sinocyclocheilus grahami
TTCGTTGTGAAAGCGAAACTACTTTGTTTGGCCTTCCAAAAGAGGACACAACTAGAAATCTGTGGTTAAGTTGTATTTACAACACTGTTCCAGAACACTTCAAACCAAATATTCAGATGTGTGCAGCACATTTTATGGAGGACTGTTTCCTGATCCTGGGAGAGTAGACTACAATGCCGGCTGTTCTGACTCACAGATTGTAAGTGCGTTTTCATTTAAAGGATTTGCCACTGATGATTCAAACGCGAGTTTTGAGCAGTGTAGAGTAGCACTTGTTGTTTGTCATTTCTCCGATCACAAATGCAGACAAGGTTTTATGTTTACGCGGCACGATGCAACGTAATGCGTAAAAAGACAGTATAAGTCATTATAATCAGTAATTATGTCCCCACTGGATGCAACAAATGCCTCGTTTGTAATGGGTTTTAATGTTTTTGTCTTGTCGCTCCGGCCGGGGCAGGGCATTACAATATGGTGAGGGGTGTAACATTTCCGTCACACGCTTGAGGTATTCGGCCAATCACAACTTTTAACTTTTAACTTTAAACCACATAAACACATTTCATTACACCAAATACACAAAATAATGTTATTTTTAGCAGCATCATATGACCCCTTTAAAGGTGCGTTTGACTTGAAGCACGGCTACAGACGGCAGTCAACGAGAGTAGCCACTTGCAGTAGGGGGCGGAGTTGAAAATGGAGCCGTCAAGCCGGACAGTTAGTGACGCTCGTTAGTGACGCTGATATGCTTTCATCAGTGTTTTATGATAAACGTGACTCAATATAACATTGCGACTACAGTAAAAAAAAGCTTTTACTGTTCTAAAAACACAGATTTGTGGCTATTATTGGAATTGAAAAGGTTAGAATAAACCCGAAACACACGTGAATCACGTGACGCAGTGAATCTGGCCAATCGTGAAATGGCTGTCATCAGCAACGCTCCTGCAGCCACTCTGGAGAAACTGCGCCGGCTGAGCTTTGATGCCACACGTGACAGTGACGTGGCGTCAGCGCCGTCTCAAGTCGGACAAAATTACTAACCGGCATGCACTGCTTCAAGTCAGATTGCGATCGATCTGCGCAGTGCTGCATGAAGTCGAACGCACCTTAAAGCTTATGGGGCTGTCACGTGATAAATGAACGACTCAAACCCGAAGACTCGAGAGAGATGAAATAATCAATTCTCTTTCCGGCTCAGACTGCATTGGTTAAAGAGTATGGGGCTGTCACGTGATGAACGAATGACTCAAACCCCGAAGACTTGTCAGATAAGAGGTGAGGTGAGCTAATCATAGACTGAAGACCCAGGTAAACAATTAATTAGTCTTTTCGGTTTCTTATAGCAGTTTTGTATTGTTTGCATTGTGATCAACGTTTGCGTAAGTAGTAGAAGTGTTAGGGACGTAACAAGTAACATTTTAATTATATTTTGCTAAATTAACGAAATGACTCGAAAAAAGATTAGTTCATTTTGCTGAACGAGACTCAAAGGTCAGAGTCGGTAAAAATGATCCGAACTTCCCATCACTACAACACATACTGTTGTGAATAATTAAGCAAAGCGTATTCTCATAGGATAAGAACACGCAGTCTCATGAATAATTTAATAGACACCGACGCATCGATGTACTATTAGTCCATTGCCACGTCACAAATTGTGATGTCAACACAATGTAGATTTTAAACCCGGAAGATGAAAATAGCGCAAAAAAGCATAAAATTAACTAGTTTTCTTCAACAGTTAAAATTATCGGATGCTAACATTGTCTTCTATGATGTGCAACACAAAACACCTCTGATAAAATTTCAGAAAAAGTAGTCTGGGGTTTCATGACCCTTTAAAGTATAATTTCTAAAAAAATGTGTGAAAAAAAGAAAATTATCAGGCTCAAGTCAGGAAGCGACGCAAAGAAGAGGAACAGAAAAAATATCAATATAAAGGTAAAAATCACAAGTTTACGACTGTGTATTAGCCCATGATGTTTATGTAGTATTTTGAAATAGCCTTTTTAGAACATCTTAACTGGCAACACTGACACCGTTGGATGTTTTTGCTTGAGTTAACTGCTTATTTAATTTTACTTTATTTTCTTTCAAATAAATTTAAGCTTCTGTAATGTTGTTTTAATTTCAGTTACATTACTGATTGCTTTTAATTCACCAAAAAGTGTCTAAATGTCTTTTGAAAAAGACCATGACTAGGACTATAATCTAGCATTCATAAAATGAAATAATTAAGTTTAAGTATGTAATTTTCCACTGTATGCACAAAATTGAAATGAAAGGTATGGGTATGCTAATTAGACTAACTAGCTAGCTAGCATCTACAAATAAATTACAAAATGTTGCCTTCATTTTGTTGCCTTTGTTGTCTGTTAGACTATTTTAGGCATTTCATATTGCTCATATTTCTCTTTGTTGTAATAAGTACTTGTCACTGTAGGCATACTGTAGTTGTGGGAGCAACATCTCCACTTATTTATTAACAAAATGTATTTACTACTTATTTATGTTAATACTTATCAGTATTTATGTTATGTTATGTTATGTTATATTATAGTAAAGTTTTGAAAAATCAGCATTTTCAGAATTTCAGCCTGGGCCGGCCCTGCATGGGAGACACCATGATGAAGAAGGTGGTTCACCCAGGGCGAGGATAGGCCATTGCACTCCAGCCATGCTGACCCCCATCTTCGGGGATGTGCCGTATGGAAGTGCAAGTGATCCGTAACGTGATTGGACGGTCACTGGCAAGTTATTGACCTATCTGTTTGTGTTTGTTTTGGTTTCAGGTGTCCATGGAAACCCGGGGGAAGTAAAGGAGCCATCTGTTTATTTTACCTGTGTGTAGCATATGCACAGTATGTAGGATGTAATCCTTTTAATGCGTTTTAAAATGTTTCATGCTTATACATTAACTCATTTTACTATTGTTGTAGAATGCTTTATTCATAAATTCTGAATCTATTTACAGTTACATGAAAAGTAATATTGCAGTTACATAAAGTAATGTTTTTATATAAACAATGTGCATGAAATGTATAATTAGTGGTATGCAATAAAATAAATGAACTAAACAAAAAAATTTACATATTATACATTTGTAAATGTAGGCCTATATAAAAATAAAAACGATATTAAACTCTACTGTTACATGAAAAATATTAGAACTATTCAATGTAAACTTAAAACAAAAATGACAAAGTTCACTAGAGTGCATTGACGACTGTGGTGAAATGTTCGTAACTGCTGTACACGACTGTGTCCAATCCTGCGGACGTATGCATCATTTTCACAGGACAGAAAGTCTTCTTTTTGTATTTTTTGTGTCCCTGAGTTGGTTGCTTGCACAGTCTACAGATCGGCAAGTTGTGTACACATGATATCTTGGCTCCGACTGGAGTAAGATTTTCTGTGTATTTTCTTTTGTACATTGTAGCTCGGGACCAGGCTCTCTGTGATGACTTTTTGATTGTATTTACTCCCGTATGTGACGATGAATGAGCGTGTTGTGTTTTCATTTACAAATGATATACGAATTATTCATTCCTCAATGAAACACTAGTATTTATAATTATAGTCTATTAATTAGCCGAAATAAAATGAAATATATGTTAAATTCAACCTTTAAACTGCACTTCCAGAAAAAAGTCCAGTCATAAAGCATAATCAAAGCTTTATTGGCATGTCAAGCATTTACAGTAGGCTATTATTTACAAAACTATTCAGAACGTTAAGAGATCGAAATGAAGGGGAAATAAATCAAATACATAACGAATATAAAAATATAACCAATAATAATAATAATAACAATAATATACAAATATTAGGAAAAAAGATGATCTGTTAATGGACTTACAAGACTGTGGGATGGATAAAAATGTTTTCTTGAAGGCCTATTTTATTTTATGTACTTTATGTAACATTTATTCATGATAAACTTCATTAGAATGCTGTCTACAACGTGTGCAAATGGTATCTTAGGCCTATGGTTAATATTATGCAATGGCGCCGCAAACGGCAGCCTCAGTGTTTGGCTCTCCGGTGTTTGTACTGTTTTTGTTAGTTTTTCCTGTTTTTTGTTTCTCAAACACGATCAGTTTTACCAGGGATGAGCTGCTGAACATTCGGCAGAACACACCACACAATCTTCTACCAGATTTCGTTTATTCGGACGTTTTGCTGAACGTTGTAGTCGGCGGAGCAGCTGCGCTGATCAAATGCTTCAGGACGCGCAGACGAGGGAAGCAAGTGTGAGGAAAATGGCTCAGAAAATCACTCTGGATCCATCACATCCAAGCCATCTCCTTTTTGAACTTTTGCCATCTGGTCGGCGTTACAGAGCACCGAATACCAGGACAGCCAGGCACAAGAACAGCTTATTTCCCCAGGCAATCTACCTCATGAACAGTTAATGTTCTCCCATTGTGCAATTAAAGTACAGAATGTGCAATAACCTTATAATTATGTATCACCTAAACTCTAGTACATCCCTACAAGTTATTTTATTTTATTTTATTCTATTCCTATTCCATCTATACCACACCTGGACATACAATTTATTATTTTTTGTGGTTTATATTTATGCATGTGTATTTTATTCACATCTAATTTTTATTATCTGTGTGTTGTTGTTGTCTCTGTGTACTGGAAGCTTGTGACACTATAACAAATTCCTTGTATGTGCAAACATACTTGGCAATAAAGCTCTTTCTGATTCTAATATAATAATTTAATAATGTAATAATTTCTATGTTAATTAATATAATAATTTCTTAATTCAAAATAAAATATTAATAAATCCAACTCTGATAATCACAGGTTGCTATGGTCACGCAGTTTGTTTACTCACGTTGGGATATGAGGATGTCATTACCTTGACAAAATGATCCAAACGGGATATATCGCCCTCCGAAGGGCACTTTGGAGTGAAAACAATCATGGCCGCCATATTGAAGGGTCATTCCAAACTGAAGTGCTCAAAACTGGCCACTTCAAAGAGCCCTTCTGAATGAAGGATTTTGAAGGGTACAACTGATGGACACTTCGTGCCCCCATGATCCTTTGCACAGGGAAGTTTTTATGCGTATTTGGTGTATAGGTTGTATGGCATATTTTAGAACTACATGGCATGAATTATACATAGGCAAAATTTATACATTTAAAACCAATTGCTTATGAAGTAATATCCATTGGCCTTGGTGCAATAAACCAAAAATATATAAATAAATAAACTAACAGAAAACAAAAGGCACAGCTTGCACAATCTACTCGTCATTCCGAGTGTGTTTTTTGGGGGGTCAACCAGCATACAAAATGTGCGACAAAGGCGCCTTCCCACCTACAATCTCTGAGTCTCGTACCGGCAGAGATTGTAGGTGGGGGGAGTGAATGTACAGCACTCTCTCCCACCTTCAATACCACGACTGAGGTGCCCTTGAGCAAGGCACCGAACCCCCAACTGCTCCCCGGGCGCCGCAGCAACAAATGGCTGCCCACTGCTCCGGGTGTGTGTTCACGGTGTGTGTGTGTTCACTGCTGTGTGTTTGCACTTTGGATGGGATAAATGCAGAGCACTAATTCCTTGTATGGGTCACCATACTTGGCCACATGTCACTTCACTTCATCACTTGATTGTTTTGTTAAGGTGACCCAGAAGTGCGTTAAAAAAGAGTATTTTTGGCCCCTACACCCTTTATCCCTCTGAAGCCCTCACTCCGGAGGGTAAACCCTTTGAAGGGATATTAGGGCATAGGGATGAGCCCTTCCGAATGGAACGCAGGGTATATCACGTTCCCACGAGTGTATATGACATGGCCACGACAAAACTACGTGAACCAAACATGTCCCCTCCTGGCCACTGTAGTTTTTCGGCTAACTTGGACTTTGGAGAAATCTAATCTCGTGAAGTGTTTGAACACACTGATTTGTTATTTGCAATGCACATGGGTCTGTTATTATTTAAGCCTTTACTGTGTTTCACTGTTGTCCCAGAAATACAGTTCAGTGTTCCAAGTGTATTTTGGACCCAAGAAGGTTATGAAATAGTGGGAAGAATCTGTGAATGATTGTCTAATTTTGTTGATGGTAAAATGTTTGTTTATGAAGATTGTCACTTATCCAGGTCATAGAGTTCCAGTAATCTGTCACAACCAGGATAACCGACGGACTTAATTTAGTTTTTGTTAATGTTTGGCTCATGTTCGTATCTGCTCAAGTCAATAAAACATATTATGAACAAGTTACAATTTAAAGACGAATTGGAAAATCAAGACAAAGCTCTTTTTGTTAAGGGAGGTCACCCGTTCAATTGATAAATTAACGGCTAGTTAAAGAAACTGAACTACTATAGTATTAATTAAAAATAAGCTGACTCTAACAATCAATCTTTTGCTCTCCTTATGTTTCAACATGCATGTTAACACAATTCAGCAGCAAATGAAGACTGAAGTCAGGATGTGGTTTTCCAAAAAACTTTTTACTTTTTACAGTTTAATAATAATTGAAGTTACATAAATCACTATTTACACAACTCACTTATATTACACTGCTCATTTACAACATTACTCACTTATATTACACAGCTCATTTGTATTACACTGCTCACTTATATCACATTACTCACTTATATTACATTGCTCCCTTACATTAACTTCCCTTACCAAAAAGTAGTATACTTCAAGTTTATTTTAGTAAGTATACTTAAGTAAAGTTCAAGTATATTTTTAAGTATACTTTATGTAGTCAGTATACAAATATCAGTGTACTAGTAGTATACTTGTAAGTGTACTATTTCAATACTCCTTGGGACTAAATTGGCCCACTTTCTAGTATATAAAAGTATACTTCTAAGTATACTTTAAGTATAACAGTAGTAAACTTTGAGTACACAACTAGTTTACATCAAAATGTTTAGTCTGTACTGCAACTATACTAAAAGTGAACTTATAAGTATACTGATAGTTTATTAATTAAATACTTGTAGTAGCATTTTTAGTACACTTTGAAGTATAGTCTCAGTAAACTACTAGTTTAGTAGTTTTATACTGCAAGAATACTCGTATGTTTTCTTTAAGTGAACTTTACATCATACTTTAAGTATATTGCTATGCCCCTATTTAGGTATTAATTTGTATATATTTTGTTACATGAATATCTGAACATACAAAACATCAAAAGAACAGGGTATCTGCTTGTAAACAAAAACATTTTATTCTAGCTTCATGTTGATATTAGATGTATATTTGTAGCAATAGCCAAAAAAACATTTTATGTTTCAAAATTATATTTTTCTTTTATGCCAAATATCATTTGGATATTAAGTAAAGATCATGTTCCACGAAGATATTTTGTAAATTTCCTACCGTAAATATATCAAAACGTAATTTTTGATTAGTAACATGCATTGCTAAGAACTTCATTTGGACAACTTTAAAGGCGATTTTCTCAGTATTTAGTTTTTTTTGCACCCTCAGATTCCAGATTTTCAAATAGTTGTATTGTCCTATCCTAACAAACCACACATCAATGGAAAGGTTATTTATTCAGCTTTCAGATTATATATAAATCTCAATTTCGAAAATTTGACCTATATGACTGGTTTTGTGGTCCAGGGTCACATTTCATTACACCAAATACACAAAATAATGTTCTTTTTAGCAACATCATATGACCTCTTTAAGGTTTTGCAGAAAGAGTGATTTATTTGACAAATTGGTTTATGCTATGGAGAATTTAGTTCAGAGAATGGGATTTATTGTCTTAGCAAATGTGAAAAACTGTAATAATATATGTGGGATGGATAAATCCATCTCTGATAATTGCAGGTTGCTATGGTCATGTGAGTTTGTTTCCGCATTAAACTCCTGGCTACAAGAAAAATGTTGTTCCCTCAACATAAGAAGTCGTCACACGACTCCACATCGCGTGGACACAACATAAGGATGTCGTTACCTTGACAAAATGATGGCCACGAAAAAACTAAGTGAACTGAACATGTCCCCTCCTGGTCACCGCAGAGCTTGGTCTGTAGGAGTAGCTAGGTTTATAATTTTTTACCGAGAACAAGCTATTGATATCTTGCAGATCATTTAGCTATCAGATGTTGATTCAGTAACCGCTCTTCGGACTTATTCAAACAGAGTCGTTAATCGGGCTACACTGGTTAGAAAACGTTTGTGCAAGTTGGCACTCTTTGACTTTAAATGTGAGCTGAACATGACCCACTGATCATAAAGATTGTATCATTGACACAATATTCATTGACTATGTTGGCCAAGAAAATATAATATTTGACATTTAGTTACTGGCACTTCTAGGCAGTTAAATCTTAACTAGTACATAGATAATCAGTCATATACCAAATCGACTTTTACAAACAACTGATTTTAGTTTAACCAGATCCTGATTTAACTGCTATTATTATTAAATAGTATTAAATAGGCATCTGCCAAATGTGCAAATGCAAATTTAAAAACCAAAATGACACCAAAAATGTGGATAAGTTTATTTATTTATGTGGTGATTAATCTTTTCTCAATCCTCATCTTTTAAAAGGAACCATCTGTAGGCAACTATTACTTTACATTGCTTCCAAGTGTAAGTACTATCATCAGTTTTACCAACAATATTTGCATGATTTTAAAGTGACATTTACATATTTAACATGCTTTTATACTTAAAAGCAAAAGCACTATAGTTACTGATCTAAAAAGTAATAAACATTGAATGTGTTTCCAATGGAAATCTAAATGAATAAATGCAATATACAAGCGAGAGAGAAAAAAAAAAGTAACGGACATTCGACAGCATATATATAACTTTAAGATCGTTTGACTGCACACAGTTTGTGGAGGGCCGGGTTCAGAGTGAAGCCCACGACTGGTGTGAGATCCAGTTCATCTCCAGACACTCCTGGAGGAGGAGTGAAGCGGAAATGCTGAAGGAGGGAGGTGAAGAACAGGAAGAGCTCCATCCTGGCCAAACTCTCTCCAGGACAAACCCTGCGGCCTGAGAACAACAATAAACAAAGAATTAACTAAAAGCATTTGCGATGGCACAATATAAGTAGTGAATTTGAAGTCCACTGCACCTGCAGAGAAGGGCATGAAGGCATCCCTTTTGACAAAATGTCCCTGCTTATTTAGGAAATGACTTGGGTTGAAGCTGTCAGGAGTTTCCCACTCATTTTCATCCCTCAGTACAGATGCCAGTAGCGCCCACACACTGGTACCCTGCACAAAACAACACAAAAGATCAATGATAAATGGTGCAAACACATAATCAAGAACACTGCATGTTCTTACTGGAGCCAGACCTTCTTGATGAAGTATCCATTCAGGTGAACATCACAGGTGGTCTGATGAGGGGAACCAAGGGGTACTACGTTTGCAAATCTCTGGGTTTCATGGATCACAGCGTCTGTATATGATAAGTTCTTCCTGTCTTCCGCCACTGGCTGACGTCCACCGATCACTTGGTCAATCTCATCTTGAACCCTGTCTACGTTAAATGAACAAGAAAGACCACAGCATGAGAGTTTATAACATCATTACTGAATACTTGACTGTGGTTGACACTTTGCATGGGATATAATTAGATTTGCAGACTTGCATTATTCAAATTGTTATAAAATAATGCAATACTCCTGCATTTAGATGCAGCCATACCTTGTATTTCAGGGTATTTGGCCATGAGCAGAAGACCCCAGCGTAGTGTTGTGGCCGTAGTGTCGGTACCAGCACCAAATAGGTTGTTGATTGTACAATATAAATTCATTGAATTATACAAAGAGTCTGTTTTGCCAGATTCCTGCAGAAATCATGACGGTGAAAGCCAAGAAAAGGAGATGTCAGAATGTAATAGCAAATCGATTTAATTTAAAACTACGGGCAGTACCTCATCTTTTTGTTGTCGTATCAGGAAACAGTCAGCGATTCCTCTGGGGTCCAGAGGGTTCAAAGTCTTCTTCAGACCATTTATTATTTCCTCGCTTTGTCTGAACGTTTCTTTGACATTGTTTACAATACGTTTCTGATTGGCCACAAAAGGACGAATCCAAGGAAACATGTTGTAGAGCTGCAAACAAGCAAAACTGCATAATGTGCCATTGAACAATGTACATACAAAATAATGCATTAGAAATATCTGGGTACCTGAACTGAAGTAGATCCAGTCATCCTCATGTTTTCGAAAGCTCGTTTGACCATGTGATATAACTTGGTGTTGCTATACTCCAATCTGGTGCTGTAGATGATGGCAGAGATGACATTTGAAACAGCCATGGCCGTTAGCAGAGTTGTTTCAAATGGTTTTCCTGCACATGGGTGAACATGATGTTAATACTCAAATCTGTTTCAGTCACAGCATCGTCTTGTTTTTGTGTTTTGCAGTCTTACCTTCAAACTTCTCAAATTCCTGTTTTAAATATTGCGTTTCTTCAGTGATAATCTGTTCACTTCTTTTCTTGCCCATTCCAAAGTCTCGCAGGTTCGAAAGAGCAAAGCGTCTCATTTCCCTCCAGTTTTCACCATTGGAAAACACAATCCCTACAGAGCAATAATTTATCCATTACTCCAAAGAGCTGAATTAATTTGACATTTACATCTACGGAAAAACAAGGTGTTTATTAAATGATCATCTGAAGTCGTGAAAGCCTTCTTACCATATCCCTGGTTGAAATCATGAAATATGGGTGTAATATCTCTTTCTCCAAACTCCTCTGAAAGGTTCACTAGTGCCTGTTTGACAGCCTTGTATCCTGACAATATCACCACTTTTTTGGGGCCAAAGTGCACTGTGTAAACTGACCCATATTGTTTTGACAGCTGTAAAACAGAATAGATGGCGCTATTGAAATATATAATTTATCGGGATCATGTCATCTGTGGTCTGTCTGATCAGTTTATAGCAGAAAGTATTGTTAGAACACAGGATTCAGACAGCTTTTCCCAGCTTACCTTCTAACACAATACTCTCTACTTTTGTGCATTTGCCTGCTGGCACGACGCCCATCTCCATGGTCATTCATTACCATTGACTCTTACCCTAGTCCGAATGAGAACTAGGTGACCTATTTGTCATTTTTGAACACTGTATGTGTGCCAGCGATTACCTACTTGGCATGTGTACCATTTAAGCAATAAGGTACAAGAGGGAACACCCTATCCATCTATATTTTTTATTTCTTTTTTCATTTAGCAGACGCTTTTATCCAAAGTGACTTATAAATGAGGACAATAGAAGCAATCAAAACCAACAAAAGGGCAATAATATGTAAGTGCTGTGACAAGTCTCGGTTAGCCTAATGCAGTACACATAGCAAGGTTTTTTTTAAAGAAAAACAAGAAGATAGAATATAAAAAGAATAGGGAATGCTAGTGTTAGAGTGTCTTTTTTATAATAAATAAAATTAAAACAAGAAGATAGAATAGAAATACTAGTGTTAGAGGCTCTTTTTTTTAACAAAGAAAACAAGTAGTAAGAATCGAAAAAGAATAGAGAGTACAAGTGTTAGAGAGTCAAGAGTTGTTGTTTTTTTTGTTTTGTTCTTCTTAAAATTAGAATAGAGAGTGCTAGAGTTAGAGGGTCGAATGAAGATGGAAAATATGTGTTTTTAGCGGTTTCTTGAAGATGGCCAAGGACTCATTCCATCAGGAGGGAACAGTTAATGTAAAAGTCAGTGAAAGGGATTTTGTGCCTCTTTGGGATGACACAATAATACGCTGTTCACTTGCAGAACACACGCTTCTAGAGGGCACATAAGTCTGAAGTAGTGAATTTAGGTAAAGGGGTGCAGAGCCAGTGGTGGTTTTGTAGGCAAACATTAATGCCTTGAATTTTATGCGAACAGCTACTGGTAGCCAATGCAAATTGATGAACAAAGGTGTGACATGCATTCTTTTCAGCTTGTTAAAGACTAATCTTGCATCTATCTATGGGCCAAGGACTCATTCCATCAGGAGGGAACAGTTAATGTAAAAGTCAGTGAAAGGGATTTTGTGCCTCTTTGGGATGACACAATAATACGCTGTTCACTTGCAGAACACACGCTTCTAGAGGGCACATAAGTCTGAAGTAGTGAATTTAGGTAAAGGGGTGCAGAGCCAGTGGTGGTTTTGTAGGCAAACATTAATGCCTTGAATTTTATGCGAGCAGCTACTGGTAGCCAATGCAAATTGATGAACAAAGGTGTGACATGCATTCTTTTCAGCTTGTTAAAGACTAATCTTGCATCTATCTATCTATCTATCGTCTGTCTGTCAATCTCATTTTGGATAATGCCTGAGATCCATCCAAAGCCTTGATCTAAATCTATGCCTGTTTACTAGTAAAAGTTAGAACACTATATCAAATCATCAAAAATAAAATCAGCTGTCTGAAACATTTTTGCTTACCTCACAAAGACTCATGTAGGTTTTCTTGAGGTTGAGGGTGTGCAGGTTCCCCAGAAGTGGCAGCGGTTTGGGTCCCGGAGGATATTTTTTTCCCTCATCCTGAGAGCTGGAGCGGATGGAGAACAGGTAAATAACCAAACACAACAGCAGAGCACCTAATACTGTACCTGTGCCAGAGCCCTGCGAGAGTAATGCTTCAATTAAAGCCATAGTCAGACAGATCTACCATACACATGCACAGATCAATCACTCGTTTAGGTCTGATGTGGGTTGTAATCCTGTTCTTATGTACTATTTATAGGAGGGGGCATAAGAAAGAACAGGGTAACCTTTGCACAGAAACAAGGCATTTGGAATCAGAGCCAAATGAGGAAACATCATATTAGAGGTCTGCAAGCCTGTCGGGTCCGTTACATGTGACTCACTTAAACCAAACACTAATAAACATGTGTTGCATAACTCTTGTAAGAGTTTTCTTACACTCAATCTGTATTTCTGTCATCTAACTCAATACCTTCTTCCTTTACATCACAATATATTACAGTATCTCGTGTGCAAATGACCACTGTACCACTGTATAATCAACCACTGTATAACTGAATAGTTGAGTGAACCATTGGTTACACAATATGAACATTTAAACTGAATTACTATATGCAGAATATACTTAATCAGAAGAAAGATTGTAACGCTCAGCCTAAATAAGGCAGGCTACACAAATAGAATCTGTTCTGTTTACCTATTAATAGTGGGGTTGAAGGAATGCAGGTACAAAAAATAACTACCAAAAATAATAAATGCCAACCCAGAGTGTATTTCACAAGACGACAAAAAAAAATGATATATACAATATATGTATGAGTGTGTGTGCGTACTGTCCTTGAAAGTTCAATAGTATGTGTGTGTCAGGGTGTGTGTGGGTTCAGTTCGGCCTCACCGGTGAACTGGTATAGAGTTCGGGAGCAAGTTGAGGAACAGCGCTGTCCTGTGAGGAAATCCAACTCAAATAGTCCAACAAACTTGACCATTCCACAAAGCTCACAGCACATAACAGCAGCATGTAGGAGACGATCGATCGTAGTGTATCCAAGTCAGCACATTGACCATCCGTAATTCTTCCAGCCTTCCTAAGCTGAAATTCTGGAATGAGAAATGCAGCACCTGTCAACCGGCTTCTTTGATCGGACGTGTCAAATCATCTGGTCGATGTGACGTCACGGGGATTCCCTGGTGCGCCGCGAGCTAACTCTCACGAGAAGAAACAGGGTCCACCACACTCGACGGGGCAATACAAACAAAGATACATCAATCTTTGTTCAACACAACAGCTGTGACACATCAACAATCAAATTAATATTTAATCAACAGCTTTATAAATATATCCCTCTTATGTGGCCGTGCTACATAGATCCCCTCCCAGCCAACGGCGTCGGAGATGAGCATCCATAATAACACTTCAAATTAACCACATTCATCACATCTGTTTTTGGTGGGTTGCCCCAGCACACAGTGTAATTTACTGGCCCTGTTTTACTTTTTATTTCAGCTGAACCCTCCCACTTGGGCGCTAGCTTGGCAGAGAATTTGTTAGAGGCATTGGAAAGAGGATGGGTTTTTAACCAAACTAGGTCCCAGCCAACATTTGTGTGTGGGGCCCATGTGGGTTTGACATGGGCTGAAAAAGTGGGCCCAAAATGGGATTGTCCGCGGGTTCCATAATGGCCCAATGTAAATTCCCCACATGGATTTCATGTGGGATTGTACTTGCCAAAAGGTGGGCCCCAACTGGGCAACATGCGCAAGACCCATCTTGGCCCCAGCTTTATTTTTTATGTGGGTACTACAAGGTCACTACATGGGCTGAAATATGGGTTGTAAGTGGGTTTGTCCACGGGTTCCATGTTGGCCCCATGCAACATACCCATGTGGGTTTTATGCAGGATTTCCCTGGGCTTTAGGTGGGGCCCAACTGGGGATGATATGCAAAACCCATCTGGGTCCCATCTAAATATGGGTTGTAAGTGGGTTTGTCCACGGGTTCCATGTTGGCCCCGTGCAACTTACCCATGTGGGTTTTATGCAGGATTTCCCTGGGCTTTAGGTGGGGCCCAAGTGGGGATGATATGCAAAACCCATCTGGGTCCCATCTAAATATGGGTTGTAAGTGGGTTTGTCCACCGGTTCCATGTTGGCCCCGTGCAACTTACCCATGTGGGTTTTATGCAGGATTTCACTGGGGTTGTTTGTTTTCAATACCACACAATTTTTTTAAGCATTAGAGCACACCGTGAGATTGAAATTTCTTCAAATTGTAACTTTATTGTAACTACCCATCTTAATATGCTATATTCTGATAC
>NW_015505655.1:217936-218775 GCF_001515645.1 Sinocyclocheilus grahami
ATATATAGCTATATAAGATAACATTAAAATAGCACTTTTGTGCTTCGCTGAATCATGGTGATACTAAAAATAATAATTAAAAAAAGGACATTTTAAACTGTCAGGAAGATGATGTATGAGGATGCTGCCCTCCCCTACAGTAAAAACCAAAGTGTTTTCATACCATTCGGATAGACAACTTTTCTAGGATGACAACTTTTCTAGGATGTGTTTAGTAAACGTGAAATATTATGTTACATACACATGTTAAAATACCATATGAAATAACTTATACTAAGGATAAGAAAAAACAACTTTAATGGTAAATATATTGGAAAATCACTGGAAGGGCAAATTAATAGAGAATTACGGTTTATTTATTCAGAATAAAATCAGCTTATAATGTATGCATATGCATTTTAGATATTTTTCTGTTAGGTAGTTTCTCACATTCAGACTCTCTGACATGGACGTAATAGACTGACAAAATAATGCATAAAGTTTTTAGTTTTTTTTGTGAGGCACCATTGACTTCCACGGTATGAAAATATTTGTTTTTAAATCAATGGTACCCCACAACTGTTTGGTTACAAAAATTCCTCAAAATATCTTATTTTGTGTTAAGCAACTTGAGGGTGCGTAAATGACGGATTTTTTTGTTTTTGTCGACTATTTCTTTAAAAGTCCGTTTTAATAACTTAAGTTAGAGCTGCATGATTCTGGATACAGAGAATCCCAATTTTTTTTGTTTCAAACAGACATCACAATTCTGAACAGACAACTAAAAATTAAATTAAATTTACTAGAATTTCTGACAAAATGTTAATGCTGCAGTCTATTTAAAATGCTTAATCTGAATT
>NW_015505655.1:218948-223175 GCF_001515645.1 Sinocyclocheilus grahami
TACTGGTGTAACGTCACTGATATAATCTTTATCTGAAGTGTCAACTTTTTCAAATGATTTGCTCTATTTTGATCGCTACTGTAGACATCAGTGTTTATATCCAAACTAAACTTTTATCCCAGGACTTCTGTGATCATTTGAATAATTCTAACACAGAAAAAAAACAAAAAGCGATAAGTGTTGTTGAAAAACTGTGACACCGTTTCATACCTACACATGACAACTGCCCTCTCTGTCTGGATCAGTAGGTGCATTGACATGAAGCATTGTGCTCTGAAAAAGCTCCATGTAAACAAATCAATTGAAATAAAAATGCTCAAACCGATTACAATTTCAATTGCTTTAGAAAGGTGAGATAAACCTTCTCTAATCCATTAAATAGAACATGTAAACACTTGATCAAATTGAAAACTGAACTAGAAAAGTTTTGCGCATGTGTATTGAAGTAGAAATGATGTTTGATGCACAAAATGAGCTGATGTTGTAATATTATATTAAAGAATATAATAAATGACTGCCATGTCAATCTAAAATTCTCTTTCTACTTATTGACTGAAGTGCTGCAGGACAACGTTGTCCCACAAGTGACTGTTTCGGACTCTGATCTGTAAGACACCAAGCATGGGAAGGGGTGTTTATTGCTTGGTTAGTATGAGTAGCACAGCACAAAACTTTGTGTGCTTGTCGTCTCCTAATTAGGATTTAAAAAAAAGACATATGTTAAGTTTGCTTTTTAAAACAAATGGATGTTTACACCATATCGACACCAGTGACACCAGAGCAGCGCAGCGTGCCGCGACTAAATGCAATAGAACCCATTATAATCAGTGACTCTGTCTACACTGGATGCGATGCGACATGATAAATCCCCGACAGCAAACTGATGCTTCGTTCTAATTATGATGTACTGACACATAGTTAAATGATTTTCAACGGTTGCTTTGTCACGTCTAGCAGACAGACTTTAACTGTCACGTCTGGTGTAGACACGGTGTTAGTATGCGACAACAACAATCGTTGTCATTTAGGAATAAGAGTAAATGGGGTTTGGATCTAGATTATGATCTTTTAACGATTAATCGTGCAGCTCTAATTTCTGATAATAGATGCGTCTCCATATATTTCTGATAATATTTTTAGAGAAACATTACACTTAATTCATAATAAATCATAATTATACATTGTATTAAAGGGATAGTTCACTCAAAATAAAAATTATGTCATCATTTACTCACCAAATCAGTTGACGGGCCCCATTGATTTCCACAGTAATTGTGTTCCTACTACTGTATGTCTTGTTAGTCAATGGCTACTATGAACTGTTTGGTTATCACCATTCTTCAAAATATCTTTTTGTCTTCAACAGAAGAAAGAAATTCATACAGGTTTGGAAAAACATAAGGGTGATGAAGGGTAAATGATGGTAGAACTTTCATTTTGGGGTGAACTGTCCCTTTAAGTAAATTATGTATAATCTAATTAAGTAAAATTATTACATTTAGTAAAATCAAAACATCTCGCATATCACAAAAGGTCAGTGAATCCATACCAGAAGTGACAGTGCAGTGTAGCAGATAAAGGACAATCCTCCTCCAAGTGGCCAGTAATCAAGCTGCGTTCACGGGCTGGCGATGAGGTTGCTTGGGCGTTCTCACTACTGGTTGCCTTCACAGCGAATCAGGTTTCTTGCCGCTAATTACAAACATTTTGGAGGCAAAATACTAAATATATAACAAATACAAATTAAATCCGTACATACAAACAAAAATGAATGAGAAACAGAACCTACTTTTTCCCATTGCGTATGTTCATCTACGGCTGAGAGGAGAACTACCATCTTCTTTCCTACTGGCTGTCGCTCCTGAAAGTCGCTCTTCATTTGCATAAAGTTGAAGGATTCTGAACTTTGTCGTGTCATCTGGTCACCAACGGCCTCTGTTGCTCTTGTCGCCGGAAATCACCAGCTCTCCATTGAAATGAATGGGATCGTGTTGCTTTGACGTTGCGTGTCACTTGTAGTGTGAACGGGGCTTCAGCTGGATCCTTGGAGAATCTGGAGTAAGAATAAGAATGATTTTTTTTTTAAACATTCTTTTAAACAATCTTAAACGTATTTAAATTGTACTGCCATTTGACATTATAAGCCATTTAGACAACATAAACAAACTCTCAGGTTTAAAACTGTAAATAATGATTCAAAGTTTAAACCTAATGCATGACAATCCCATCAGAAAAATGTGCATCCCCCCAAAAAAGACAAAGGATTCACAAAAATGGACCCTTTCCATAGATATCATAGCAAGGTAAACAACTGTAGCTTTTTTTTTTAAAAACGCCAATTTGTAAACCACAATCAAACCAACCTTCATATAATTTCCCCTGCAGCAGCATTTATCCTGATAGGACACATCTGAAGGTTGTGATGTTCTCCAGTGAATGAAATAAAGGACTGATGATGGTGACAAGTCCTATTCCCCTTTTCTTGTGCCACCTCAGAGGAAGACAGACAACAGGGGGAAAAAGTTACTCATTTTCTTTCACCAGTGGAGGAAACATCTTACAAATGTACTTATGATTAGAATCATACTTAAGATATTAATCCCAATGTGAGGTCTAGAAACGGTTAAAACTGAATAACATCTTACTGTAGTCTCTGTGTTGGGTGCCTGTTTTCCCTGAAAAACGTGTGCTTGATCTAAAAATGTAAACCAATAACTTATCATTAGCAGTTATCAGTATTAAGATATTAATCCCAATGTGAGGTCTAGAAACGGTTAAAACTGAATAACATCTGTGTAGTCTCTGTGTTGGGTGATCTCTGTGCTTGATCTAAAAATGTAAACCAATATCTTATCATTAGCAGTTATCAGTATTTGAAGAGGTGAAATAAAAATTACTCCGAAACTGTCATCGACACAAGCATACAAATATAAAACATGTGTTTCCGAGTGTAAATTGCAGTTTTCTCATTCACTGTACTTATTCCGATGTTCCTTTACTTCTCAGGAGTTTGAGTTTTAAACTAAGTTAGCTGACATTAATACAAACACAGCTCATTCGGACGCTGCATTGAAATACATAACTACTAGCTAAACGCTAATCGCGATTAACCTCTCACTCACATAAATTATGGACACAAAACACAACTTTGCGTTGGTTTGACTGAAGAATGTTGTGTTACCTGATATACAGTCTGCCCCTTCCTCTGTGTTCACACTCCAGCATCTGTTCTCCGTTGACATGTCACAGCTCATATTAGTTTAAAATAAGAATGTAACAGCACATAATCAGGAGCTGAGGGACCGAGTAATCTCGCGGGTCAGTGGCAAACACACAGCACCAAACGGCCGTATTGTCAAACCTGACCAGTAAGAAGCCGCGCACTTTTGTCATTGGCCAGTTTCGTGGATGACAGTCAGATTAGCCAATCACGATGAAAGCAACCAGGTGAAACAACCAACTGCAATTGTTTCAGAGTGGTAACGAAAGTAAAGAGGTTTTTTTTAAAGAAACGTGTGTATTTTTTAGGCTGTATTATTTGTTAAGTTCAGTGTATGAATAAAAATGTAATAATGAATTGCAAACTGTAGGCACCTACACAAAATTGTAAATCCACACAAAATCTCACTGCTCTTTTGAGATTAAAACTGCATCAATTATACTTGTTACTAATGACAATAATTATATTTGTGCATATACATTTGGATTTTTGAAGAGATGTTTTGATCAAAATATCATAAAATGCTAATAAATAAAATATTAATGATCATAATAATTCAAAAGGCAGATATTTCTTGTTAATGACATGACATTGATTCAACATAGATATTTTAATTGTTTAATGATTTGCTTTTGATAAAAACATTTTTCAATGATTTAGCATTAAACTTTATATCAACATTGTGTACTTTGAAATAATGTCAGTTGCTGTTTAACGTTGATACAATCATATTTCAACTTTGAAGGTTGGTCATGTGCCAACTAGACTGTTTGATAATATTCCAAATTAGAAAATCATAATAATGCAGCCAAAAATAATTTATAGGGAACATAAATAATTACTTTACCTTCAGAGTCTTTCATTAATTTGTCACGTGACAGATGCAATGAACAGATCAATCATGAATGACCCATCACTACACTAGAGATTACCCATGTGGGTACTACCTTGAGCCAATGTAGGCAGCCTATATGGGACTGATTGTGTTTGCCCATGTCAAGCCAGTA
>NW_015505655.1:223529-239441 GCF_001515645.1 Sinocyclocheilus grahami
GAACCCATATAGAGGTTGCCTATGTGGGTACTACCTTGGGCCTGTGTAGGCACCCTATATGGGATTAATTGTATTTGCCCATGTCTAACCCATTTGTTAAACCCATATGGGCCCAATTTGTGTAGCCCATTTAGAGCCCATGCACTCATTTCCCATTTGTGACCCAACTAGGACCCACATAGGGAGCCCATCTGTTTTTGCCAATGTGGGACCTACGTAGCTGACCCAAGTGGGCCCCAGATAAGATGCCCATTTTGGGACCATGCCCACTTGGTACCCATGTAGACCCAGCATAAACCATGTGGGGCCCACATATACATGTTGGCTGGGGTCACCCGGTTGAAACTGCGCATTTTTTTAATTATAATACCTAGCTTGTTTGGCTTGGCTCATCCTCATCCTTTTTTTCACCTCCTCTACCATAATGTTCTGTCGTTCCACCAGGGAATACACAGCTTGATCAGGTGAAGGTGGTCGGTGGATTAGGCGTTCCAGAGGTCCCAGCACTTGCCTACCCAGCATGATCTCATCCAGGGTCTTCCCCGTGCTTTCCAGCTGGGCGGTGTTGATGGCATAGCGGAATTCTGGTAGCCACTGGTCCCAGGTTTGATGTTGTTGTCCCACATATGCAGCAATCATTGTTTTTACAGTCCGGTTGATTATTTCTGTTAAGTTTGCTTGTGGGTGATAGCTTGTTGTTAGTCTCTGAACACAACCCCATGTCTAGCACAGATCGCCCAGAATGCTGGAGGTGAACTGGGGACCCCGGTCAGACACCAGGAACTTAGAGACTCCCCAGCGAGTAAAAATCTCCTCCCTGATGATTTTCACTATTTTTAGGATCTTGGCATCCCGAAGTGGAAGCATCTCCACCCACTTCGTGAAATAGTCCACAATAACGAGGAGGTAAGTGTTCTGTTTCTTACTGGTGGGGAATGAACCCATTAGATCAATCCCTAGCGTGTGTCCCGGCTCAGTGATCTGGGAACTTTGTAAAAGTCCAGATGGTTTTGTATTACTGGGTTTGTATTTCTGACATACTTCACAGCTTTTTATGTACTGCCAAACATCCCTCCTAACGGACGGCCACCATGCCATCTCCAGGATTTTCAGCAGGGTTTTTAGCTGTCCAAGATGGCCTCCTAGGGGATTATCATGGTAATAGTGCATGAAGTCAGCTCTCAGTGTCTGTGGTACCACCAGCTGATATTTTTCTTTGCGGTACCACACACCTTGGTGGTCTTCTAAGGTGATGGGCTGTTCTTTGGCTGAGCGAGGTTGGTCGCTAGACTGCAGGTGAGTGATGGTATGATCCACACCTTGAGCTTTAGCAATTTCTTCCAATGAATGTGGTAAGGTAGACGAGTGATGAGATGTTATGGAAAGACATGGGACGGCATGACTAGAAGGTGGCTTGCATATCCTGGACAAGGCATCTGGCCCCATGTTGAGGCAGCTTTTCCTGTGATAAACCTGAAAAAAGTTGAATTGTTGCAGCCGGAGAGTCCAGCGTGTGAGGCGTGAGGAGGTTTTGGGGCAGTTGAAGGCCCAGGCGAGTGCAGCATGATTCGTAAAGACATCAAACGGCCTCCCCTCCAGGTAATGCCTCTACTCTTCAACAGCCCAAACCACAGCTAGACATTCCTTTTCAGACGTACTATAATTTCTTTCTGCACCTGTTAAAGTTTGTGAGGCGTATGCCACCACCTTTTCTCCTTCCACAGCATGTTGAATGAGGATAGCACCCAGTCCTAGATCACTTGCGTCCGTATGCACTTGGAAGTTTTTGTTGAGGTCTGGTTGGATGAGTACAGGTGAGTTTTGTAATGCTTGTTTAAGTGCATTAATGCTATCTTGACATTCTGGAGTCCATTCCCACTTAACTCCTTTCTTTTTGAGGTGGTTCAATGGAGCAGTGATGGCAGCGAAGTGGGAAAGTAATTTATGGTACCACCCGGCCAAGCCCAGGAATCGTTGCAGAGCTCGGAGATTTTGCGGAGGAGGGAACTCAGCCACGGCCTTGGTCTTCTTGTGGTCAATCTCCACCCCCCTCTCGGAGACTATATGGCTGAGGAACTTGAGCTGTTGCTTGAAGAAGTGGCATTTCTTCATGTTCAGCGTCAGGTTGGCTTGGGTGAGATTGTGGAGAACAGTATTAAGGTCTTGGATGTGTTGATCTAATGTTTTTGAATAGATGATAATGTCGTTGATGTAGACGAAACATATTTTCCCCCTCAAGTCTGCCAGAACTCTCTCCATCAAACGCTGGAAGGTGGCTGCAGAGTTTCTGAGCCCATATGGCATAGACTTGAACTGAAATAGCCCTTTGGTGATGTGTTGATCTAATGTTTTTGAATAGATGATAATGTCGTTGATGTAGACAAAACATATTTTCCCCCTCAAGTCTGCCAGAACTCTCTCCATCAAATGCTGGAAGGTGGCTGCAGAGTTTCTGAGCCCATATGGCATAGACTTGAACTGAAATAGCCCTTTGGTGGTAATAAAAGCGGTCTTCTCTTTACTCGCCTCCCCCATCTCCACCTGCCAGTATCCGGACCGCAGATCCAATGCACTGAACCAGGAGGCGCCTTCCAGGGATTCTAGGATGTCATAAATCAGAGGCATTGGGTACAGTCATACTGTTTAACCTTCTGTAATCCCCGTAGAACCTGAACGATCCATCAGGTTTGGGGACCAGGACCACGGGTGACGACCATGGCGAGAAGGAGGGCTCGATGATGTTGTCCTGGATCATCTGGTCAACTTGTTCCTCGATGATCTGTTTTTTGAGGGGTGAAACTCTATATGCCCGGGATTTGATAGGTAAATCATCAGTCAAAGTAATCTTGTGTTGTACTACTGATGTTTTTCCCAGGATGTTCGAAGTGGTGCGTGGCCAATTGGAGATCAACTGCCTCAATTCTTCCTGATTGTCAGAGTCCCATTGTGTAGTCTCTGGGGTGAAGGACATGAGTTCGGGAAGTCTGCCAGTTGTTGGTATGACGTGGTATAAATTCAACTTGGCATCTGTGAGGAAACGAGCTTGACTCAAGGGTGTAGACAGACTTGCTGGCACCTGTGCAGACAGGAAATGGTAATATGTATAGTCTTTTCCAGATCTTAAGCCATATCTGCTTTGTCCCACTTCCAACACAGCTCCAGTGGCATTCAGGAAGTCCAACCCAGCATAAGGGGAAAGGCAAGGTGATTGTCTTTCATGATATATGTATCCAGCAAGCACTCTTGATCATGCCAGGGATACAGAAACTTTTGCAGGTCTCTGGATTTGTGAATTGCTCCATCTGCCATTATGAACCTCTGCGGGTCCGAGGTAATGACTGGTGGACTCTTAGTCTTTAGCTGTTTCCACAGGCTCTCCTTCATCAGGGTGTAAGTGCTTCCCGTGTCTAAGACCGCCTTCACCTCCTGTCCATTCACCCTTACAGGAACGACGAGGAGAGATGTGACTGGATGGGGTTGTGCCAGGGTCAATCCGGCCAGGTTTTTGCTGTTTGTACGCTATGCAAGCTTTTTTGTTTTCTCCTTGCCCCCTTGTGTACCAACTTTTTGCCAGTAGTCCTTCGCTCCCATGCAATCCCTTTTCACCATTGAACCAACCTTCACCAGCTGCTCCACGGTGTTCACTGTCCCCCGTAGGTATCCTGCAACCCTCGGGTTGATGTTGTTTAGGATGCGGTTGACCTGCTTTTCTTCAGAGATCTCTGGCTTCCATTTCAGACAGAGAGCCCGGTAATCATAGGCAAAGTCCCTCAGGCGTTGTCGCGGCTGCTGGACCAACGTCCTCAGCTTCTCCTCCACCTCCGAGAGGTAATCGTCTGAAAGAAAAGAGGGGAACTCTAGGTGTATGGGAGGACGAGCACAAAATGAGGATGAGCCAGCCACTGAGGAGGTAAGCACATTATGTGAGTGAGTATGCACAGAAGGATTTACCTCATAAGTAGTATTTTGAACTGGATGAGTTGGACCTTTCTGTTTACCATTAAGCGGCCTGGGGGTCTGTGGACAATAGACTGGAGAAATGTGGGAGGAAGGTGGTGAGTAGTTCTGTAATCTGGAGAGTGTGGGTGTACTGGTGAGTCTTAGTTTTTTCATTTGACTTTCCAATTTCGCATCTCTCCTCAGAAAACAATCAGTTACAGCCCTTTCCAATCTTTCCAGTGATTTTAGGAAATAGTCCTCCAACCCAGCCAAGCTAGCTTCCACGGCCTGCCTGAAACTAGTCTCCCGGTTTACTGTACTGTCTATTGACTGTTTAAAATCATGTTCTATATTTTGTACTCTTTTATTGAGGGCCAATAAATCCACCTTTACTTGTGCCATGTGTGCCTGCATTGTCTGTACTATTTCACCACTTAAAATATTGCTCCCTTCATCATCATTATCATTAGATTGATCAGTCAGAAATCTATAATGAGCTTATCATAGATGTTATTTCAGCAGTAGGATTGCGCCTGGTTACAAATGGGCCTGCTGTAAAATCCACATCTGGTTGTTCAAGAATCTCTTGGTCATTTACAGGTGTATTTAGATTATCGGTATTCACAGTATTAAAATCAGTAACCGGATCAGCATTTGTCACATCCATAATAATTATCCCAAAACCAAATAAACACAACAAAAGAGGTTCCCCGTACGGGCCACCAATATGTAACACTCCTGATGTACACAAATCGAATTTGCTCAGTTTACATCTTAATAGTGGGGTTGAAGGAATGCAGGTACAAAAAATAACTACCAAAAATAATAAATGCCAACCCAGAGTGTATTTCACAAGAAGACAAAAAATATATACGATCAATGTATGAGTATGTGTGCGTACTGTCCTTGAAAGTCCAATAGTATGTGTGTGTCAGGGTGTGTGTGGGTTCAGTTCGGCCTCACCGGTGAACTTGTATATTTTGTATACCCTTTTAAACATTTTAACGTGACTCAGGGAATGTATATCACCCTCCTGAAACAACATACACACGAAATCGACATATTCTGTTATGTTTTATGTCCTAGGTGATCGATTTCACCCACCTGTTGAAATAAACAAAGAGAGACACTGGCTGCGTCCGAAACCGCCTACTCAATTAAGTTAAATTAATTTCATTAAGTACTTACTTAACGAGCGCTAAAAGAGTAGGTACTCTACAGCCAAATCTCGTTGAGTGTGAATGCGATCCAGGCATCATCCGCCATGATGACTATCATGTGATCTACTTCATGAGTTCACGCTTGCATATAATTAGCTGAAGTATGGTAATGCATATTTGGCGTGCTGTCCAGGGAAGGGCTCCGAGCGCGGGAATGGCCCGAACCTAGAGTACAATTGGAAATGGCAAGGGAATTGGAATGACTGTAAAACAGGAAGACATTTTTATAATATACAAAACAGGGTAAGTCAAAGCAAAATGATACTGAACTTAAGTAGAGAAGATCAGGTCATTTTAACAAGACTAAGGATGGGTCATACAAAACTTAATTCTACACTTCATATAATAGGGAAACACAGTACTGGATTATGTGAAACATGCCAAGTAAAGGAAACAGTTGATCATGTGTTGTTACTCTGTCCTAGGTATGAACAGGAAAGGAATGAACTACAAAGAGAATTACAGAACTTAGGATGTAATGAATTTTCAATCTGCAACATATTAAACACAAAACAAGGATGTGGTAAAATAATAAAGACAATTTTAAAATTCATTAGGAATAGTGGACGTAAGAATAGCATATAGAATTCATAATATATACCTAGACTGAAATCACTTCACACTCCAGCACAGGAGGTGGCGGTATGGACCTTAAAAGCTGGTATGCGACCCGCCAATAAATCCACAGAAGAAGAAGAATAGATTATTAACAAATTAAGACCCAAATTGGTGAGATTAACTCTTAAAAGCTCACGCTTTGAGAAAGACACGACAATAAACCACACTGAAAGAAACGCAACAAGAAGCTGATGAAATAGAGCTTAATCAGTATTTCTTCTGAGGAATACTTAATTTATTTTCTTTCTGATACATTTCTCCTTGGTGAGTACAAATTTCGTTATAAGAAATTTATTTAATTAAACTTAATGTGAATACTGTGATTGGAGATTGTAAAGTTAACCAGGAATGTGAGTTAGTAATGTAAAAATGTGTCGAAAATGCTTAATTTTTGCTTCAATACGATCTGTTAGTGTATATGGTGAGATTAACTCTTAAAAGCTCACGCTTTGAGAAAGACACGACAATAAACCACACTGAAAGAAACGCAACAAGAAGCTGATGAAATAGAGCTTAATCAGTATTTCTTCTGAGGAATACTTAATTTATTTTCTTTCTGATACATTTCTCCTTGGTGAGTACAAATTTCGTTATAAGAAATTTATTTAATTAAACTTAATGTGAATACTGTGATTGGAGATTGTAAAGTTAACCAGGAATGTGAGTTAGTAATGTAAAAATGTGTCGAAAATGCTTCATTTTTGCTTCAATACGATCTGTTAGTGTATATAATTGTTCAAGTAGTTGAAGGGTGTTTTATTTGTGAAGATGTGATAATTTCCCGAAGTGAAATGTGTTTCATGTGGTGCTAGCTTTGCTAACACTGTGCATAGACTCTAGTGTTTTAATTGAGCACATGGCGATTAGCATATGGGTTGCCTATTTGTAAATAATTGAAGCAGACGCTTTAGTCATTTGAAATGGTTTATTCGAACAAGTTACTGATGATCGTTTTTGGCTTTGTATTTGTCAAGGCCGGGGGGTTTTTTTTATATATATTTTTTGTCTTTGTTGAGAATTGTGATCCTGAATCCTCTCCCTGCTGAATACTCGTATTCCGGTTTGGACTGGCGAGCCATTCCATTTCGTGCCTGGAAACGGAGAAAAAGAGTGAAATTTGTCGATCTGGTAGGACCAAACTATATTTGTTTAGCGTTTTTCCTAGATTTGCTGCCTGGATTTTCCCTGGATCAAACAATTGTTTTTCCCTTTCTTCGTGGACTGAATTTTTCCACTTTTGATGAACATTGCTATATTTTTTTTCCTTTTTTTTTTTTTAAACTGAACTGGACATTGAGACTTTGAATTAAAAACTGAAACTTGAAATTGGGAACTTGATCTTGAATCTATAAATCTCATTTTGAACCTGAGACACTGATTTTGGGTATTTGAAATTTAATTCCAGAAATTTATTTGTAATTTGGAAACTGAATCTGAACTTTGTTTTATTTCTTTTCTGTAAATCTTGATATCCTTTTGTTACTTTTGGGTTTTACTATTCAATTTATTTGTTGTTGTAATTGTGTTTTGGTTATTTTTGATCTAATTGCAATTTCAAAAGGGCAGTAATCCAAGTGAAAGGATAATCAATCAAAACACTATTTTTAGTCAGGAGCTCAATACTCACAGTATCGAACGAGTAAGCCTCTCCGAAAGTATGATGGAAAGGTAAAGTTGTGTGGCCGGGAGGATCTCGCCGCATCCGACAGGAGATCAAGACTCACGGCATCAGACAGGTAATGCCGGGTTCACTGCACGATTTTAGCCCAATTTTTCACTCGCCGACAAATACCCGAAATCGGAGGCAAATCGGTGTTAGTTCACGCGAGTGACAATCACGCCGTGTGAATTATCAAAGACGCGATCTGTGGGAATCGCTGACGCCCGTGAAATATTTGGCATGCTAAATATCTGGAGCTGTCGGCAATTTCCAATCACGCTGTGTGAAATGAGTTCTGACTGAAACACATCGGCGATAACCTACAGTCAATGAGAGACCAAGATACAAGGCAGCGGGGAGGAGGTCCGCGATTGCTGCGTTTTTTTTTTTTAATGTCGGCAGGTTGAAGCGATCCCAGTAACGTGATATTTAGGCACTGACTCGCCGACAAATACCCGAAATCGGAGGCAAATCGGTGTTAGTTCACGCGAGTGACAATCACGCCGTGTGAATTATCAAAGACGCGATCTGAGGGAATCGCCGACGCACGTGAAATATTTGGCATGGTAAATATCTGGAGCTGTTGGCGAGTCACAATCCCGCAGTGTGAAATGAGTTCTGACTGAAAAACACATCGGCGATGACCTACTCCATCGTGCAGTGTGAACACCGCAACAACTGAATGCTACCCCAGATAGTCGTGCAGTGTGAACTCCGCATAAGTCTCGCCAGTAAGTTGAAAAACACATTCACTTAAAATAGCATCATACCCTTTAAACAATTAGCTTATGCAATTTATATGTTTGAAACCCGCCAAACTGACCCCAAACCAGCCCACATTTTGTCCACCCGCCCAAGCCAATTTTTACCCGCACAATCAAATTAAAAACCGCCCAATTGGCAACACTGGCCTCTTCTCCGCGACTCCCCGTTAACCACACAGTCCTTAATCAGCACAGCGTCTCCCCCTACTGTCCACTGAGATTACTACGCATCACCATTAAACATAATAACAGCAAACACATTGGGATACATCAATCAAATGCATGGGAAAAAACAAATTATTCCTGTGACTACACATACAGGGTGTCACACGCTCCCCGACAAAAGAAATGGCTCCAAACAACACTGACCCTTTAACTCTTATAAACAGTTTTCACAATAACACAAACATTCTCTTCACATTGCAACCAATTTCAAGATTTCTGTGTCAAGCTGTAATCTATAAGTGTGTTCATTGTTCACATTCATGTCTGTGCATGTGTCTTTATTCTATTTTCTTGTAGGTACTAATTTTCTAGTGTCCACAAAAGGCAGTATAAGATGATAAAGTAGGATAGGAACCTATCTGGTAAGGAAATGTAGGAGGGACATAAACAAGTCACATATACTGTTCCCTGTACCCCATTAGAGTAATATGGTAACTGCTGTGCCGGCATAAATTGGGCAGCCCCTATCCCAGTAGGCAGTTCATAATTGGGCTGACCCAATGAGGGGTAAATAAAGACTGTAAAAGATTGTGGTTTTTCTGTCTCTGTTGGATCTTCTCACATATCCATCTTCTGCAGATTTTCCCATTGAACTAACCATTGGTCTTTCTCCCTCCACAGGTACCATCTCTCCCTGCTCACCCTCCATCACCTCAGGTTCCAGTGCAGCAGGTAAGTCCGTCGATGAGTGAGTTGCCACTGGCTCAGGCAAGTATTCTTCCTCTACTCCTAGAGCAATCTTTTCATTCCTTGCAGGTCTATCCTCACCCCTTCTCCGTCTCCGATCTCCTCTTTCGTAAGTGTCAGGTATAGTCCTTCTCTGCTCATATCTCTGCTTTTCAGAGGGGCGCAACCAGTAGTATGCTCTCGGAGCATCACTGTCATCCGAACATGAATCACTTGAATTTGCTTCTTCAGGCTGTCTTGCTGATTTTAACAATCTTTGTTTCCTTCCCTTAGATCTCTACATGGGTCGTCAGCTCCCGGAGGTGGCGGATCTATGGGTAGGTCATTAACCAGGTGAAGCAGGTTCAGATGCAAGGTACGTATCGTCGCCAGATTTTGACCTCCACTGGAGTCAGGGTACACTTGATAGACTGGTCCATCTCCTACTCTTTCTTTGACCCTGTGCACTGTTCTCTTCCAGTATGACCTTAACTTTCCAGGCCCACCTTGTTCACTTAGATTCTGAACCAGAACTCGATCTCCTGGTTGCAGCACAACACCCCGAAGGTGCTGGTCATAGTATTTCTTGTTTCACGCGCTCGCTTGTTTACTGTTATCCGAGGCTAGTTTATAAGCATCAGCCATTCGTTGGGCCCACTTCTCTGCATACTCTTGAGGTGAGTACTGGTCGTCCTCTGATCTTAGACAAACCACAATTCGATGGGCAAGCGAGGGTGACGTCCATACAGGAGGAAGAACGGAGAGAACCCTGTCGCTTCATGCTTAGTGCAATTGTAAGCGTGCACTACCTTTGGGAGGTGGTCTTTCCAACTGTCCTTTTCTTTCTCCTCCAGCGTCCTCAACATTTGTAGCAGGGTGCGATTGAAGCATTCTGCTGGATTTGCTTGGGGGT
The DNA here is from genome assembly GCF_001515645.1 of Sinocyclocheilus grahami. Taxonomy (NCBI): domain Eukaryota; kingdom Metazoa; phylum Chordata; class Actinopteri; order Cypriniformes; family Cyprinidae; genus Sinocyclocheilus; species Sinocyclocheilus grahami. Next base: position 233,535 of record NW_015505655.1, read on the forward strand.
GATAAGGTGTTGTTCTTGAATTGCTGACACCCGTCATCCACTGCAAAGTCGCGACGAGTTGGTTCTCGAATTCACGGCTTTGGTTGTGATGGAGCCGGCAAGGGTAACTAAATCTTGGGATATAATCATTAAATATCCTCTCAGCTGCCTTTCTTCCAGACTTGTCTCTTGTCGGGTATGCCTGGGCGAACCTGGTAAAATGGTTCACCATCACCAGAATATATTCGTATCCGCCCCAACTCCGCTCCAGGTGCAGATAGTCAATGGACACGAGGTCCAGTGGGCAACTTGAGGTAAGACTTCCCATCGGAGCTCTGATCTTCTCCACTGGTTTCTTCTGCTTCACGAATCGGCACTGCTGGGTGACATAGTGCTCGATCTCTCCTTCATAAAAGGCCAGTAGAATCTGCTCCTTGCTAAGTCTAGAACTCGTTCCATCCCCACATGACCCATGTCATTGTGTAGCTGTTTCCAAGGCCACCTGCTTAAACCTAGATGGAAGAACAAGTTGAGATCTGTGATTGGTCTTACGATAGAGTAGTCCCTCTTGGAGATCCAGTTTTCTCCACTCATACAACAGTCTCTTGAGGCCTCCATTCGCAGTTTTCGTCATGGCAGGTGTCAGTTCTCCACCACTCTCCTTCAATTCTATCCCCTTACCAACAACATGATCTTCCCTCTGGGCAGCACTCAACTCAGAGTGGTCAAGCGTCATGGACCTCTTTCCAAACTGGCACCCGACATCCTCTTGACGGGCATTAAGAGCCGCGACCCAGGCAACATCGTTCTCTTGGTCAACCTGAATTCCTTCCCATGTAGCCTGGACCACCACCTCTGTGAGAACTTCAGTACATGCAGTTATAAATTTATCGATATCGAGGAGACATCGAGAGAGCATGTCCACGTCTGTGTTCACTTTGCCTGGTCTGTAGCGAATGTCGACTCTGAAGTCCGCCAATTCTCCCACCCACCTATGTCCAACAGTATTGAATTTGGCCGTCCCGAGGACATACGTCAATGGGTTGTTGTCTGTGAAGACTGTAAAATGTGGCGCATAGACCAAGTAATCGCGGAACTTCTCACAGATCGCCCATTTAAGTGCCAGGAACTCCAGCTTTCCAGAGTGGAGCCTATAACTTCTCTCGGCGGGAGTCAGCGTCATAGAGCCATAGCCAATTACTCTCTTTTGTTCTTTTATGGAGAGGACCGCTTCTAGGTCTTTTGGGTCGATGCGGACACCATCCTCTGAAACTAGTCTTCCCACATATCTGACCTCCCTCTTAAAGAGCTCGCATTTTGCTGGCCTCAACTTTACTCCATGATCCTTTAGTACTCTAAGAACTGTCCTAAGCCCCTGGACATGGTCACTGAATGTTTTGCCAAAGCAAAGTATGCCGTCGAGATATGGTATGCATAATTCATCTCTCAGTGAGTCCACTATTCCCTCCATACTCCTCTGGAATGCCGCTGGTGCGTTAGCCAATCCAAAAGGTATGCGCACCCACTCATATAGTCCCCAAGGGGTCAAGAATGCAGTAAGGTGTCGAGCTCCCTCCTCCATGAATCCCCGATGGTAGGCCTTCCCCTGATCTAAGATTGAAAACCATCGGTAGCCTCCAAAGTTGTCGATAAGGTCCTGGATCCAGGGAAGTGGATGTCGGTCTGGGACTGTCTTCTGATTCAACAATCTGTAGTCTATACACAGTCTCAGCTTACCATCTTTCTTCCGGACGCACACCACCGGGGCTGCATATGGAGACTTCGACTTGACCACCCAACCCCGAGCTAGTAAGTCCTGGACGTATTCTTTCACCTCCTTATACAGAGGTTTTGGGATGGAGGCATAAGCTCACTGAACAGGATTGTCATCATTCAGATTAATCGACATCTGTAAGCTTGGGATGCACCCAATATCATCTCCGCGAGAAAACATGTTGGATTCTTCATAAAGCATGTATTTAACTAACTTCTGCTGTTCTTCTTTCAGATGACTTATATCAACCGGCGGATGCCACAGACTGTCTGCCCTGCGGTCGTTCTCCTGTTCTTGGGAACCCGGTTCTTCTCCCCAGCTCACTGGTAAGTCACCACCTTTTACCAAGTCTTGTCGCTCTGTTTCGATAATACTAGCTATGGGCTGTATACTTCCTAGAGGTGTACGTCATCTGATAGTGACTTCACAAGTGTTAGGGTTGCACAGGGGAATCCTAACATAGGGCCGATCTGTCCCCTCTAATTCCATCAGACCTTCTCCAATGTCTAATTGAGTCAATGATGCACTCTCCTCACTGGACTCGAACAGCACTACTGGCTCCGAGCATTCCAAGTCAACTGGAACCTCACACTTTACATGAGTCACTTGGCCTGGTGGTATGACAACATCTCTAGGGCCGACTGTGACAACAGCCTCTGGGTTCCCATGGGGTTGTTCCTGAATGAAGCTTACTATCGCGTTGACTTGTTCTCCTTTGATGTCCAGGGCCATCTTTAGTAGTTCTGCAAATGCACATAGACCACGCTCGGTGTCCTTCTTCCCCCTTATTAGCTCCTTGATGACATTAAACCCCAGCAATGGCCACTCTAATGGTATCTTCCCCACCAGGAAAGGCAATTGAATAGCCAAACTTGGGTCATCATTCCCGGGCAGGTTCACTGTCAATTCTACCCATCCCTCAAATGGCAGTGGTTCTCCATTAACAGCGGAGACACTGAAGTCACCCCCATTGACTATCTCTGACAGCGGTCGCAGAATTTGTTCTGGTAAGTGATTACTCTTCCAGTTGTAGTCGATTATATTAACTTGTGCTCCTGTGTCCAGTAGAGCGGTTACTGCGAAACCATGAATGTGGCACTTGAATCATTCCCGGGCAGGTTCACTGTCAATTCTACCCATCTCTCGAATGGCAGTGGTTCTCCATTAACAGCTGAGACACTGAAGTCACCCCATTTACTATCTCTGACAGCGGTCGCAGAGTTTGTTCTGGTAAGTATTTACTCTTCGATTATACTAACTTGTGCTCCTGTGTCCAGCAGAGCGGTTACTGAGAAACCATGAATGTGGCACTTGAGGATAGCTTTCTTCCCAATGAGCTGGGCTACTCGGTCACGGGGATGTTGTCTTTTATTCAGCGAATCAGCTGTTCTACCCATCCAAGCTTCTTTCTCCTTAGCCTGGGGCTGGGGTTGCTCAGTCACTGCTCGCCCCTCGTCAGTGGCCGCTGGTCGTTTCCCGGCACCTTTTCCATTCTTAGACAGCCCACCGCACGATGTCCTTCCTCACCACACGCAAAGCAATGACTGCAAGAGGTAACTTCCTTACTACTACATTTGGGACACCTTCGTCTACGTTGCTTTCGCTGCAGTTGAGAATCAGGGACTTCGCAATGACCTTCTGTCGTTCTCGCCCTTGCAAGTGATTCAACAGTCTTTGTAAGAGCTTCAATTTGTGCACTTAAACGAAGAATCGTCTCAGTCTGGTCGTTTTGTCTATTGCAATCTGCGTCCTTACCTCGGCTGGACTCACCCTGGGCGCTAAGGGAGTTCGACACTCTCTGGTGTGAAGCTTGTCCCAACTGACGTTGTCTTTCACTCTCATCACTGGCTATGAGTTACTTGGCGCAGGAGTGCCTCATCTGTCACTAGCCGGTTCGTAAGCAGAGGTTTCAACACGGTGCGAAACTGGTTGTACTTAGCGCCCATGCCCTGATAAATCGTTCGCAGAAACACATTTTGAATCGTTTGCTCATCATACTCCAGGTCTGTGACAGCTTGCTTAGACAGGAAAATTAGTTTCTGTTTCAGACCAATCAATCTATACAGGAATAGTTGGGGAGTCTCATTGTCATTCTGACAATGAGAAGAGCTCAGAGCTACTTCTCTCATTCAGATGTGACTGAAGGTAACTCTTTAAATCTGGGATTGTCAGTCCTTCCTTGTTCACTAACATGTCCTTGAAGTTTCCTGGCTTAATGACTCTCAAGACACCTCTGATGATGTCATTTTCACTGTGGTTAGCTGCTAGTCCCTCATCTATTTGCTTGGTTACACTTGTGTAGCTTATATCAGAGGTACTGTCACCAATCTGCCCCCCCTGAATTTTGAACTCTCTGTGCTGAAACGGCAGTAGCTGAAGAGCACGGAGGGAGATCTTACTTTCCCTTTATCCCCCACTGGGCTCACCAGCTACATTCACAGGTAAGCTACCACTAGTTTGGGGAGATTCTGATTTACTTGGGTTAGCATCAATTTTGTATTGTGCTAGTTTTCGCCCTAAATCTTCATAACAATCTACCAATCGGTTATATTCCATTTGATGTGTCTGCGTGTGTGTGGTAAGTGTAGGTTGTTGTTGTTGTGGTGTAAGTGACTCAATGTCATGCAAAGCAGATCTGACCTTACATTTCTGGATTATCAACTCAACATTGTCTTTCAACAGTAACAGCTGCGACAACCCCCCATCTTCTAATTCAAGAAGAGTCACTGGCCATGTATTCAACAATGTACTCAAAGCAACACTCATCATTAGTTATATCCAACCTGTGCATATCTGGGTCTGCAGCTGGCTCCAGACAATCCATCAGGCTGATCAGTTCATCATGGGTTAGCTGATGAAGTCTTTTCTTGATTTCCCACACCGTTACTTTTCTCTCGCTAGAAACCATCTTGTAGATGATACTGATGGGTTCACACTTGGCTCGCACCACACTGCACTACTCCTCCTCAGCCAGGAAACGCTTTCACTGTCGAGCCTTGGTTCTCCTGTCACCGTCGAGCTGCCCTTCGTGGTCCTTGCGCTGATCACTTGTCATTCAGCCATTCTGTGGTTCATTTGCATTGGATCCGCGTACCAGCAGGTGGCGCTAGATCCCGGACGAGCCCCCAAAATCTGTAGCACACCCGCCATCCGACTGGTGGTGCTGCAGTAAGTTTTCTGTTTAAATAAACAAAGAGAGACACAGTTGTGCTGCTTTCAGTCATGGAGTCGCTCTTGTAATCCTTTATTACAATAATTCAAAGATTGTATAATTCAATGACAATGTCTTATGTCCCTTTACATGTTACTCACTTAAACCAAACACTAATAAACATGTTGCGTAACTCTTGTAAGAGTTTTCTTACACTCAATCTGTATTTCTGTCATCTAACGCAATACCTTCTTCCTTTACATCACAATATATTACAGTCTCTCTCGTATATGCAAATGACCACTGTACCACTGTATAATCAACCACTGTATAACTGAATAGTTGAGTGAACCATTGGTTACACAATATGAACATTTAAACGGAATTACTATCCCAGCTAACAAAAAAAGGTCCCGAGGACGTCCCCTAAATGGCCTCTGCTAACGTCCCCCGGACGTCAGCGTGTAGGGTCCCCGTGACATCGAGCGGACGTTCGCAAAGACGTCCTCTAGATGTTCAAGGGGACGTTCACAGGATGTGCAGCGGCCATTCGGGACGTTTAGGGGACTTTCGCTTTAAGTCCTCTGAATGTCATTTTTATTTTACTTTTAGGCTAATCAAAGACAACAGACATGTTGTATGGAGCAAAATACGTTTATTTTAATTGAACAATTGTAAAGTTGCGGTGCTCTTTCTGTGTCTGTGTGTGGCAATTCTTCCCATTGTCTTCGAACCTAAAACAACAAAATGAACACATTTGGATTTAGACCAAGTGGTCTGAAATTTAGCGCACATAGGCCTTTTTGCCGCATATGGTATTTTTACCATATGGAAATTCAATGTTTAAGTTCAATATCTGTCAATATTGTATACGTTTAATCATTTCAGCTTTACATGCTAACGTTAGCTTCGAAAGTGTTCACATAGGCTAACGTCAGCAGCCGTACGGGACAACTTCAGCAAACGTTTAAAAAGGTAAACTTTTCATAAAATGTAAGCATTA
>NW_015505655.1:247125-250418 GCF_001515645.1 Sinocyclocheilus grahami
CAGCTAACAAAAAAAGGTCCCCAGGACGTCCCCTAAATGGCCTCTGCGAATGTCCCCCGGACGTCAGCGTGTAGGGTCCCCTTGACGTCGAGCGGACGTTCGCGAAGACGTCCTCCGGACGTGCAGCGGCCATTTGGGACATTTAGGGGACTTTCGCTTTAAGTCCTCTGAATGTCATTTTTATTTTACTTTTAGGCTAATCAAAGACAACAGACATGTTGTATGGAGCAAAATACGTTTATTTTAATTGAACAATTGTAAAGTTGCGGTGCTCTTTCTGTGTCTGTGTGTGGCAATTCTTCCCATTGTCTTCGAACCTAAAACAACAAAATGAACACATTTGGATTTAGACCAAGTGGTCTGAAATTTAGCGCACATAGGCCTTTTTGCCGCATATGGTATTTTTACCATATGGAAATTCAATGTTTAAGTTCAATATCTGTCAATATTGTATACGTTTAATCATTTCAGCTTTACATGCTAACGTTAGCTTCGAAAGTGTTCACATAGGCTAACGTCAGCAGCCGTACGGGACAACTTCAGCAAACGTTTAAAAAGGTAAACTTTTCATAAAATGTAAGCATTAAGAGAGCCACAGTGGTTACGGTAGCTAATGTCTACAAATATAAAAGTATAAATACCTTTTTGACCAACGAAAGCGAAAACTCAAGGTCATGTCTGAGGAATCACAGAGGACCGTTAACTGTCACTACGCAGCTGAGCGTTGCCATGGATACATGCTGTGTGCTCTAAAGTGATGTAATTCGATCATATGCTCATTTGAGCGACACTTGCTTATAGCCACATTGGGACATAGGCTACATTACTTCTTTTTTTTTTTTTGACCTGCACATGGTATAGCAGTCTTAAATGCAATAACTAAAAAAATAATTTCCCCAAATAACTTTTCTTGTCAGCTTACCAACAGTTTAATATGTAAATGGAAAGAATTAATTTTTTTTGTCTTACCTGTGTTATTTTCAACTTTCTTTTCTTCGTGTTTTCCATGGCTGCATTAATCACTCTATGACATTCTTGTAGAGCTCCTGGGATGCAACCTTATTTTCTTCATGCATGGGGAGTGCATAAACCTAATTGTAGCCTATATGTTCAATTATATTATTGAAGGGTATCATGATTTTGATGTTTAAATGTTGAAAACGGACCAGGCCATCGGCGCCGACCACTTGATTACCTTTTGATTACTTTTCTAAATTTCTATTTTCAAATTTTAATTATTTTGAAACATTTAAAGCAGGCAGGGTTAACGTTACAGTGGTACTCAACACTGATTACTGTCAGACTTTCAGAATCCTTCTTCACTTGAATTAAGATTAGGCCTATAATAATTTAATTGTAAAGCACAACCACCTCAAAATTGGACATTAGCAGCTCATTTTACTTTGAGATCTTTTTGAGGTTAAATACAGATTTAAAATCATAAGATATAGTTTAATAGCTATGATATTGTTTTTGAAGTCAAATCTTTGCATAGCTATGACAGGAAACATTGGCATCTAAAAATGCCTTTGAAAAAAAAAGTTAACCTTAAGAAAAAAAAATCATATACATAAACCAAAATAGGAAATAAAACAGTTATCGAATAAGCATGTGTCCTATTCTGTGTCCTCAACTCCTGAAACACTGGTGTCTCATATTTTAAATATGTATGTGTGAAAATATTCGATGTAACTCCCTTTGTAATCATTAACATTTTCATAAGTAACTAATTTAATTACACTTTTTTTCTCAGTAACTGTAAGAGATTACAGTTATATTTATTTTGTAATTAAATTACGTAATGTAGTTACATGTAACTAGTTACTCCCCAACACTGGTCAGGTCTGATGATAAAAGCCCATGCATGGGCGACTGGATTTTTCAAGTGTTGTAATTGAAATGGCAGATGAGGGACGAAACCGGGACCAACGTCAAAAAGAGGACCAAATGCAGACGTCCTCAGAAAGTCCGCCAGTGAACGTCAAAAAGAGGACCAAATGCGGACATAAGTGGATGTCCTCAAAACGTCCGCCAGTGAACGTTACACAGCGGACCAAATCCGGATGTCCTCCGAACGTCCGCCCCGCAAACGTTACAAAGCGGACATACTGCGGTCCGGGGGACGTCCCCTGTTTGCTGGGATATGCAGCGAATATACTTAATCAGAAGAAAGATCATTAAAACATATTATAATATCCAAACATCAACAGTATATACTATTCAAAAATTATATAGGCTATATATATATATATACACACACATTTTTAATTTAGGGTTGCATTTTATGGTCTCAGACAAAACGGCTCTATGCTCCATCTGGCCAGGCTCTGTGAGGAGAGAGACAGGGTCATGGTGAGGTTTGAGTAGTGATATGTGGAATGTGGGATGAATTCTGTATTGTGAGGGGAGTTGGAGTTTATAAATGACCGGGTTTACTTGCTCCAGGATGGTGAAAGTGCCAACAAATCTGGGACTGAGCTTTTTACAGGGCAGGCACAGTCTGATGTCCCGAGTCGACAGCCATACCTTCTGCCCTGGTTCATAGGTGGGTGTTTCAGCTCTTCGAAGGTCCGCTGTCGTCTTCTGCCTGCGCACTGCCCGTTGGAGATGGTGATGAGCAGCGTCCCAGACCCTCTCGCTTTCTTGAAACCAGTAGTCCACCGCCGGAACATCAGAAGGCTCCCCGGACCAGGGGAACAGTGGCGGCTGGAACCTGAGCACGCACTGGAAGGGAGTGAGACCAGTAGAAGGCTGTCGCAGGGAATTCTGGGCGTACTCTGCCCAGCCCAGGAACTGGTTCCAGGAATCCTGGTGGCCATGGCAGAAGGTTCGTAAGAATCACCCCACCTCCTGAATCTTCCTCTCCGTCTGACCATTCGATTGGGGATGTTATCCGGACAAGAGGCTTACGGTCACACCTAGGTGGTTGAAGAAGGCATTCCATACCTTGGAGATAAATTGCGGTCCCCGGTCGGAGACAATGTCTTCGGGAAGTCCATAATATCGGAAGATGTGATTGAATAGCCGCGCCGCAGTTTCTAGGGCCGTGGGGAGAACTCTGAGGGGCAGAAGGCGACATGACTTCGAGAAGCAGTCAATAATCACCAGGATGCATGTGTTACCTTCAGAGGGGGGCAGGTCAGTGACAAAGTCTACTCCTAGGTGTGACCAGGGGCGATTTGGCACTGGAAGAGGAAGGAGTTTGCCAGATGGTAAATGGCGCGGGCGTTTGGACATGGCACAATCCAGACATCCTTGCACGAACCGTCTCACGTCCCTTGCCATATTGGGCC
>NW_015505655.1:250428-250718 GCF_001515645.1 Sinocyclocheilus grahami
GCACTGGAAGAGGAAGGAGTTTGCCAGATGGTAAATGGCGCAGGCGTTTGGACATGGCACAATCCAGACATCCTTGGACAAACCGTCTCACGTCCCTTGCCATATTGGGCCACCAGAAGCGATCTCGTAGCAGCGAGAGGGTGTTGTTGGCCCCTGGATGGCCAGTGCCTCGGGAAGAGTGAGCAGAGTGAAAGAGTGGGGTGCGCTGTGTCCGTGGTATGTACTGGCATCCTGGAGGACAGCCCGGCGGATTGTTAGGAGCTGTGTTGGAGGCCACTGAAGGGGAATTC
>NW_015505655.1:251028-252346 GCF_001515645.1 Sinocyclocheilus grahami
TAGTTAATTTCCGCCGGGCTGAGCTTCCGTGAGAAGGCACATGGGTGGAGTCTGTCAGCACTGCTCCCACTCCTGTAGTGGAGGCGTCAACTTCCATGACGAATGGGAGGTCTGATCTGGATGGACTAGGAGTGGGGCGCTAGTGAAGGCTCTCTTGAGGGAGGAGAAGGCTTCTAAGGCCGCGGGAGTCCAGGACAGAGACTTGGGTTTCCCTCTGAGTAAGTTGGTGAGGGGGCTGGTGATCCTGCTGTAGCCAAGAATGAAGCGACGGTAAAAATTGGCAAATCCCAGGAAACGTTGGGGCTCTTTAATCGTGGTGGGTTCTGGCCAGGAGGTTATAGCTTCCACCTTCCCCTCGTCCATCTGAATACCGGGATGGTCAATGTCATACCCCAGGAATTGTACTGTGGGTTGGTGGAAGGTGCACTTTTCAGCCTTGAGGAATGGGTGATGCTCTCTCAGGCGTTGGAGGACCTCCGCAATGTGCTGGCGATGTTCGCCCTTTCTCCGGGAGTAGATGAGGATGTCATCTATGTATACAATGACGAACCGCTGGAGAAACTCCCGGAGCACCTCGTGCATGAAGTCCTGGAATATGGAGGGGCCATTGGCAAGTCCATAGGGCATGACCAGATACTCGTAGGGGTCACAAAGGCAGTCTTCCATTCATCCCCCTCACGTATCCAGATGAGGTTATAAGCACTGCAGAGGTCCAACTTAGTGAAGATGGTGGCCCCATGGAGATGCTCAAGGGCACTTGGGACGAGGGGAAGAGGATTTCGGAACTTGACTGTGATATTGTTCAATGCTCGGTAATCGATACAGGGCCTCAAGCCTCCGTCCTTCTTGGCCACGAAGAATAAGCTTGATGCAGCAGGGGAGTTAGATGGACGAATGTAACCTTGACCCGGTGCCTCCCTGATGTATTTCTCCATGGTCTTCTGCTCAGGAAGTGATAGGGAATAGATCTTTCCATGAGGAACTGGCTCACCCGGAATGAGATCGATGGCGCAGTCCCATGGCCGATGTGGTGGTAAGCGGGAGGCTTGTCTGGGGCAGAACACGTCTCTGAAGGGGGCAGTCTGGGAAGCAATCCTTGCACCACTTCAGGACTTCTCCCGTCTTCCAGGACCGAATTGGATTGTGCTTTACCAACCACGGTCACCCTAAGATGATGTCCGCAGTAGACCCTTCCAGAACCAGAAGATGAATGTCCTCCGAGTGAAGGAGGCCCAGACGAAGAGTGATGGGTCCCACGCGATAGCGAACATGTCTGCGGCATAGTGGTGTTCCAGTTATCGACTGGACTTGGTACACT
>NW_015505655.1:252633-266105 GCF_001515645.1 Sinocyclocheilus grahami
TGGTTCTGGAGGATAACTGGGCTCTGATCGGCGGAGGCAGGAGGTTGTGGCGTGGACGGGTATGGCTGCTAGACAGGACTGCATGCGGCTCGAGCATCAGATGGACAATTGCATGAACTTTTCCAATCCAAACAAATAATCATAGGCAGCGAGCTGTAACCGAAGCTGGGGTTCCAGCTCCTGTCTGTAGGTGGTCAGTAGTGCTCTCTCATTCCATCCACTCGCCGCAGCGAGAGTCCTAAACTTCAGCGAGTATTCGGCAATTGACATGGTCCCTTGTTGCAAGTGATAGAGCTGCTCTCCCACAGCGGCTTCTCCGTCTGTCCTTCCAAACACCTCGCGAAAATGCACCAGGAAGTTCTGCAGATCTTGAATGACAGGGCTGGCCTGAGCCCAGATCGTTTCCGCCCATTGCAGTGCAGGTCCTGTTAGCAGGGAGATAATAAAAGCAATTTTAGAGGTGTCAGGGGGATATGAATGTAGTTGCATCTTAAAGGTGAGATTGCACTGAAGGAGAAATCTGTTGCACTCCTCCACCGAACCAGAGTAGGGCGCCGGTTGTGCCATGGGACTAGCGATGATGGTAGGTGAAGAAGTGCTGGTTGGGATGGAAGAGGTGATGGGTGGTGATGGCGGCGCTGCTGGTGGATTGCGTAGCACTCGTCGTAGTGAGTCTACAAGCTCCTGGAATGGATCGGGGTGACTCATCTGTGCCATCGGTGTTGGTCCGGTCTTCTCTTACGGAAGAGGTCTGACACAACAGGTTAGTTTTATACAAAACAGTTTATTTGGTCACAGTGAGTAATGGTGTTGAGTCCGGAGGAAGTGAGGGTGAGGGAAAGGTCCATGAGAGAGTGCAGAGTATATGGAGAGTGGAGTAATCCGAGTCTTTTGCTTGATTGAGGCTGGAAGGTATCCGGGGGAAGCACACACCTCAGCGATCCGGGAACTAGGAGAAACAGGAGACACTTGGACACGAGGAGACACTAGGAGGAACACAGGAGGTAAGTAATGCAAGAAGTATTCAAAGGTAATCAGTAGCAAAGTCTTGGAATCCTCTACGTGTATACGAGACCGGACAGTGAGGGTGTCTGAGGTGTGTGCTTTTATGCAGGCTGGTAATGAGGTGCTTGATTGGTGACAGGTGCAGGTGCTCAGTACTCAGGGGAGAGGGATTGTTGTGATTGGGTGGTGGCAGAGCCTGGCCGATCTGTTACATCAGGGGGGGTGGATAATGAGATATTTGAATTATTTATTAATAAATTAGTGTCTGAGTCCGTGTCGCAAAGATGAAGACGATGATCCTGAGAAATGCATCTTTACGGATTGTATAGAATCCGTAAAAAGTTTGTTTTTGATTCGAATTATTTCATTTTAAAGTAGTTATTTAAAGCTTTCTATAGATATATTTAGCAAGTTTTTGAGGCAAGTATTCGCTGAGTTTCGGTTCATCATTGTGATGCGCTCCTGGCCGAAATTGCAGAAAGCACATCCTGTATGTATCCTTTATTTTATAAAAGCACAACACGTTGTTGATATTGTGAGTGCACACAAATAAAAGTAGACCCTTTACAGTTCTGAATGATGTATTATTCTTACTTTTATAAGCAATAATTACGTCATATTTTAAGTCGTTTCCAATGCAAGTAATCGCGCTGGCGCCTCCATGTCCTGTAAAGCACACTTTAGCTGTCCGCACAAACGATTAGATATGCGTCTAATAGCGCACATTTATATAGGTAAAACATTTAAACTAACATTGAAATAAGCTTGAACTGTTTTAATTCTATAGATTTTATTTTAGGCAAGTCGTGATTATTTGAGAAGGTTAAATTGATCAAACAGTGTCACAGTGTCTGGTTGTGGTGCCCTGGACTGGCCACTTGAGGGCGCTCTTCCTGTTTCTGTGTTACATGTTTTGAACTATATTTCCCATAGTCCTTTGCTTTGTCGTTCTGTTCTGATCATTATCACTTGTTGGCAATTTACTCATCATTTCGTCACTACTTATACTATGCTCTCACTGTCTGTCTGTTTCTGTTCCCTGTGTATTGAATTTACCTTTTGCCTAGTTTTTGTTCTGTTTTTGGATATTTGTTACTTTAATAAACCTACTGCACTTGGATCTAACTTTTGTTTTCTCTCAGTGTTCCGTGACAGAATACTGCAGCCCCCACAAGATCCAGCAGTTTGTTTGGCTTTTGCTTTGTTTTGGACTATGGACATGCGGATTACCCCTCCTGCTACAGGGAAGGAGCGAGTGGCTCGACACCGGGCTCTGATGGCTCTGAGGCAGCAGGGAATGGATTTTGGAGGTTTTGCCCAGACCTTTTGGACGTTTTCGGTGGGGCTGAATTATAATGAGGCTGCACTTAAGAACTTATTTAATGTCTGTTTGGATGATCCTTTGCCCCAGTGGGATTTCTGGGGCTTCGTCAAGTATCTCCATAGTCGAAGTCAGTGGGCAATACCAGGCCAATCAGAACCCTTCTGCAGGGATTTTCCCACCACCTCTACCCTTCAGACTCCCACTGAGCGGCGGAGGGTGAGAAGGAGGAAAGTGGAGCCCGCTCCAGTCCGGGAGCTCACAAAGTCCACTCCGGAGCCCGCTCCAGTCCGGGAGCTTACAAGGTCCACTCCAGAGCCCACTCCAGAGCCTGCTCCAGTCCGGGAGCCCACAGAGCTCATTAAGGAACTCACTCCAATCCGGGAGCCCTCTGAGTCCACTCTTGAGCCCGCTCCTCTCCGGGAGCTTACAAGATCCACTTCAGAGCCCGCTCCAGTTCAGGAGCTCTTGGAGCTCATTAAGAAAGTCACTCCAGTCCGGGAGCTCACAGAGTCCACTTCAGAGCCCGCTCCAGTCCGGGAGCTTCACCATAGCATAACAATTCAACAAACAATAGCAAAAGTTAACAATATTAATAGTTAGAAAGACATTAGAATATATCCAGAAATAATAGATTTCACTTTCAATTCCTTATTTATAAGTTATTCAACTTTGGTCAGACCGGGAATGTCATGACGATAATGTCTGGCTGCATTGGATCCTTTTCCCTCTGCCATTTACCACGGGTTTGTAGGTTGGACAGGTAGTACTTTGTGAAGTGCGTCCAAAACTGATCAGCAAGCACTTGAGAGTGCCTCCACCTACGGCAGCTTAAGAGATCCATTTCATGATAAACTGTTTGCGGGAGTGATGGGTCTAGCTGCCCCATGAGAAGAAGGTTTGGAGTCACCGGGTTGAGGTCGGCAATGTCTGTGGAAACGTAACCCATAGGTTTTGAATTCAGTATTCCTTCTATTCCAATGAGAACGGTGTTCAAGACTTCCTCTCTCATGCTTTGCCCTTGTAAAGTGGCATACAGGGCAGACTTGATAGATCTAATCCCACGTTCCCATACTCCTCCAAAATGGGGACTACTGGGAGGATTGAATCTGAATTGGATTTGTTGTTTGGCAAGCTCTGTCTGCAGGGTAGAACACAATGTTTTGAATGACTCTTGGAGCTCCCTTTCTCCCCCTTTAAAGTTTGTACCTTGATCTGATAGTAACTCTGAAGGTTTTCCTCGGCGGGATATGAAGCATCTTAGAGCCATCAGAAATGAGTCACTATCAAGGCTACTTAAGAGGTCGATGTGGACAGTACGGGTTCTCAGGCATTTAAATACCCCAACGTTTTTCACCTCGTCTACCTATTTTAACAGTAAAGGGGCCAAAACAGTCCATTCCCGTAGAGAAGAATGGTGGTTTGAATATCTGCAGTCTGGCCTGAGGGAGATCTGCCATCTGAGGCACTGTTGGTTTAGCTCGCCACCTTTGACAATCAGGGCATGAGTGTTGTTGCCATTTAACTGCCTCTCTGCCGTGCAAAATCCAATATTTATGACGGAGCTCAGCAAAAACCCGTTCCGAACCAGGGTGATGCAGCTTTTTGTCTATGTCGTGAATGAGAAGTTGGGTTATTTTGTGGGATGGACAAAATCTGCATCCAATTGTAGACTGCGGCGTAGTCTCCCACTTAGTCGAATGAGCTTGTGCTGTCATACTCTGGTGCCAATGTTATAAGGCGGCTAGAGGACGGTACTGGTTTACCTGCGACTAGACAGTCGAAGTCCACGAGAAAGCTGTCAATTTGAACTTTCCTTAGAATGTCTTTTTCTGCTGATTGATGATCCTCAGCTGAAGGATCCCCTTTGTTACCTGCCACCGCGTGGCATAGAAGTGCTGTTGCTTCAACTAAAGCTTTAAAGCTACTAAACTGTTGTGGGTCAGGCAAGGACTGCGTAAAATCCAATATTTATGACGGAGCTCAGCAAAAACCCGTTCCGAACCAGGGTGATGCAGCTTTTTGTCTATGTCGTGAATGAGAAGTTGGGTTATTTTGTGGGATGGATCTAGAACAATTGGGTGGACAAAATCTGCATCCAATTGTAGACTGTGGCGTAGTCTCCCACTTAGTCGAATGAGCTTGTGCTGTCATACTCTGGTGCCAATGTTATAAGGCGGCTAGAGGACGGTACTGGTTTACCTGCGACTAGACAGTCGAAGTCCACGAGAAAGCTGTCAATTTGAACTTTCCTTAGAATGTCTTTTTCTGCTGATTGATGATCCTCAGCTGAAGGATCCCCTTTGTTACCTGCCACCGCGTGGCATAGAAGTGCTGTTGCTTCAACTAAAGCTTTAAAGCTACTAAACTGTTGTGGGTCAGGCAAGGACTGAACATCAATGACTGTTACGTGACTACAGAAAGTAGGCTTCTTCAATTCAGCAGGATTCTCAGATGTGCTTATGTCAGGGGTAATGGGCCAGTAGCAGGGCAAGTGCCAAAGATAATCTGGTCCTTGTCTCCATGTTTTGTCTGTGGCTAGTTCCTTCAGAGTCTTCCCACGAGTAATGTAGTCAGCTGGGTTATTGATGGATTCCACATACCGCCAGGTGTGTGCACTTGTAAGTTCCTGTATTTCGGCAATTCTGGTGCCCACGAATACTTTGTAACGGCAGGATTCCGACTGAAGCCATGTCAGAACTGTAGTGGAATCAGTCCAGAGCACAAAGGATTCAATGTTCAGAGTAAGCTCTTTAGCTAGTAAGGAAGCTAACTGTGCACCTGTAACAGCTGCACACAGTTCCAGTCGAGGCACAGATAACTGGCACTTAGGGGCTACTCTTGACCTGGCTGTGAGGAAGGCTACCTCAACACTTCCCTTTGGATCCTCTGTGCGCAAGTATGCTACAGACCCATATGCCCTTTCAGAGGCATCACTGAAAATATGTACTTGCCGACTACAGTTAAGGGAATCCAACTGGGAGCTCACATAGCAGCGTGGCAGTGTGATTTGGGAAAGGTGTTGCAATTCCCTTTGCCAATCATGCTAGGTTTGAAGAATGTCAGCTGGCAGTAGTGGGTCGTCCCACTCTCGTTGCTTAGCCCAGAGACTCTGTATAAGGATCTTGGCCCGAGTGATATAGGGAACAAGGAACCCGAGTGGGTCGTACTGGCTCGCTACAACCTTGTATATATTTCTCATTGTGGGAGTTGGACAGTTGTCAAGGCGGTTTTGGTATCCAAGAGTATCAGACTGACACATCCAACGTAATCCTAATGCAAGTTCTTGAGGGTCTGATTCAGTTTGGTTAAGCCAAAGCTCACTGCTTTCTGATCTGGCTTCCTTTGGCAGATGATCGATGACATTAGGAAAGTTGCATGCCCATTGTCGTAGTTCAAATCCTCCTTCTGCCAACAGATTCCTCAGTGTGTTCACCAACACTTTAGCCTCATCAGGTGTTGCAACACTCTGTAGACAGTTATCTACCTAGAAACACCTTTCAAGAGAGTGGCGGACATTGTCTTCTGGCTTACTGTGATAAATTACGTGCTTCTGTAGTGCGTATGTCGCACAACACGGACTGCAGGTAGGCCCTGTGTATTTTAAACACTTTATGAGGCTGACAGGCTGGAGAGATGGTGAAGAAGACTGAAGTGCCATTTATGATTTTCACATCCTGCCTAACAGTTCTCAGAGCAAGGTGTTCTGTTTTACCATGTAGCTTCAGTTCCTGGGCAGCTACTTGCAAAAGGATGGTGCATTCTGAACCATCATCCAAAATGGCAAATGTCTCAAGGGCATGTTCCCCATTCCGAAGAATTACCTTTGTGATCTTTAACAGTACTTGACTGCAGCCTAAGGGTCTGTCTAGGTACAGGACCTCATTGGCATTGCTGACAAGAGAGGTGTTCTCATTGACTGGTCTTTCATTTAATTCATGAAGTGCCTCGAGATGTTTGCCCTTACATACCTTACAGCTTATCTTTAAATGGCACTGTGCTGCCTGATGAGCTCGGCCACAACGCTAGCATCTCTTATTGGTTTTCACCCAGTTAAATTCTGGCACTGATTCAGATAATGCTGGGTATTTGTGCAGTAGGGGCAGAACATTTTTGGTTTGTCCTGAGGTTTAGCCACACCTGAATTGAACTCTCCTAATGATGTGGTATTGGGAGCAGGGTCTGCGCTGTGAAATATAGCTGCTGTCTTGGTGGACTTAAAGTCTTTGCACCTGTCTCTCTTCTGGTCAGGGCGTTCCTTTCTGTCTTCGCCAAGAAACTCAAAACCACTCTCCTGTATTTTCAGCTCGTATTCAAGCCAGTCTGCAAAGTGTAAAAGAGTGGGGATGCAAACATTCAAGGGGTACACATACCTTTTGAACTCCGCTCGTAAGTCATGAGGCAACTTGGACAACAGCCTTGTTACATGTGAGCCACACTGAAGCTCGACTCTGCCGCTATCTCCCAGTTGGTCCAGCATGCATACCAGAGCTCTGACTTTCAATGCAAACCTCTTAAACCTGACATCATGACTACGGATAGTAGGATGGTCCATCAAGTCAGCAATTTGCCGCAAAGCTAACTGGTGAGGTTGGCCATATTGCTCAGCGAGAGAGGCCATGGTATCGTAGTAGGGCCTACTGGAATTGATGTAGAAGTCTGCAATGAGAAGAGCGTCCTCAAACTTCAAGTGTTCTAAGAGAATTTGATATTTAAATCTCTCAGTAGCATCCTCGGGTAGAAGATTGTCCAATGAGACCTTCAGTCGTGCAAATTCCCATGGGTCTCCCTTAATGAAGTCAGGGATTGTAGGCTTAAGGCCTCTGCATATCCTTTCTTGCTTAGGGTAGTAAGGATGCTGTCCAGTATCACTGTAGAATGGCTTACGGCTGGTAGGTGCTGTTTGAGGAGGGTGCCTGGACTGTAGATAGTCACGTGTCCTCTGTTGTAGAATTGATGCCATGGAATAGCAGTCAGGTTCACAGTACTCAGGGGTTGGTGGACATGAGAGAGGTTGATCTTTAGTCCCTAAGTTTCGCAGTCTGGTAGTTAATTCATCCACTAAATTGGACATGTGTCTAGGAGGTGGGGGTGGTATATCTACTGAAGGAGGAAGGATGTCTTAATTCACTAAAGGTGGCGGTGGCAGCGGCCAATATTCATAATCTGGTAAGGGGGCTCGACTTGTTTGTGACTGGGCTCTGTCATATGGCAAAGGCATTGATCTTTGGTGGAGTGAGGATGCTGTGTTAGCACTCATTTTCTGCTGCATATCTAGCACAGTAGACTGAAGCTGTTTATTTTCTCATTTGAGCTCCTGACCTGTTCTCAAAATCTTTGATACATCCTCAGTTGTGATTGGGTGAGATACAGGTGTGATCTCATATTTTGGTCCGATGTGTAATGAGCGGCTTATAAATCTCTGGTCTGTCCCTGTGGCATAGTCACTCAATGGCTGATAAATGAGAGGGGTCATCTCGGCTACCCTTTCAGTGTGAGGCTCCTGTAGATCTCTGGGATGAGGGACCATATGTGCAGCTGGAGACTGTTGGTCATAGTGTGGGAGAGAAACCTCATAATCCTCCAACCAGGCTGGAGGCTGTATTTGACGTTTAGGACGCACATCAGCTAGTTGTCCTTCTCTGATCCTCTGGTCTGGAAACATCTTCTGCAATCCACAGCAATTACTGATCCAGCTCGAAGGACCAAATGTACTGTAGTTACTAATGTGGTTAGGGTTGAATTAATCACTGTGGTACATCTGGTCAAAACGCAGCAAAGATGCTTCTTGATTCACAGAATATTTATTCCACTAGCATGTACAAACGTGTGGGTGTTTGTGTGGTTCTACAAGACAAGTAGAAACAATTGTATGTATCAGTACTTAATATTCACCATAGCATAACAATTCAACAAACAATAGCAAAATTTAACAATATTAATATTTAGAAAGACATTAGAACATATCCAGAAATAATATATTTCCCTTTCAATACCTTATTTATAAGTTATTCAACTTTGGTCAGACCGGGAATCGAACCCGCGGCCATTTGCACTAATGACGTCACACAGAATAGCTTGTGCATAACAGCATGACTAAGCATTTCTTAGCGTATTCAACAATGTCGTCAAATCGTATAAATACTGTTTAAATACACTTAATAAAGACAAATATACTTCCGCTTCATATAAACAATAAGGAGGAACCATATAAACAATTATAATCGTGCAATTAGGTAGTATATGCATGCTGGTTGATCGGCCATATAGGCCATATTAGTTAAATAACTCAACGAAACTTAATTATGGTGTTAACCCATAAACAACACATTAAATATGATCAATAAACATAGAAACGTACTTTTAGATGCATGCACACGATTAAACACCACTAGAAATGAGGAAAACTCTCGTGCACTCCACACTCTACGGATTTAAACCAACAACTGATGATTCTTATGATGCACTTTACAGCACATTCTAGCATACTCCGTAGGGGGCAGTAACAGTCCACAGTCATTGAATAGTCCAACACATACCAATATAGCTCTATTACCTAAGAGTGTCTGAATACAGAGACCTTTGCAACAACAATACAAAATCTTATAAAAATACAAAAAAATAATAATAAATAAATAAAAGTGCCACTTTGTGCCCACTTATCACGTGTGGGTTGCAGTTCACACCTGTGTACCGTAGCGGTTTTTGGCACGGGCGAACCGGGCAGGCGCCCGGGGCAGCATTTTTTCATGATACATGGGGGGCGGCACGAGCAGTTAAAAAAAATAATCATCCTCTGCGCCGCTGCCGCGAAGCGGTTTTCTATTATCTATCATTTCACTGTGTGGGGAACTGGCAAGTTGGCGCCCCTGCTTGCTGAGAAGTTGCCGTGCACAGAAGCTGTGTGAGAAGGGGAAAGGGGAGCGGCGCGGGGGACAGTTCACCTCTGGGTCTCTCCCAAATGGAACAGACGGGGGGAGGGGGGGGAATGGGTGATCCACTGTATATAGAGCAATACTCTAATGGAATAAATAATAATAAAAAAATATTATTGAACAAAAATATATTACATTGATTTTGCGGGGGACAGTTCACCTCTGGGTCTCTCCCAAATGGAACAGACAGGGGGGGAGGGGGGGAATGGGTGATCCACTGTATATAGAGCAATACTCTAATGGAATAAATAATAATAAAAAAATATTATTGAACAAAAATATATTACATTGATTTTCCTGAAGTTACATTTCAAGGCTTCGGTCACTTTTGACCGCGAAGGAGGCAAGTGTGACTCCTCAAATGCATACAGTTTCGAAGTGTTTATCCAAACATCTCGGGAGATTCTCTTGCTCCCTGTATTTGGCGCACTGTGTTCCTTACTGTGCTCGTGCAGTGTCATGAACTGCGCAGACTTGGATCCCTTCTGCCACTGCTCAGTGACTTGCGTTTTGTTTACCAAATTATGTCGCAATGATTTATAATAATAATTAGAGTTGTTATAAAGTCAAGTCCTGCCGAGTCATGAAGGTCAAATCAAGTCAAGTCTCTGGATCTCAAGTCCAAGTCAAGTCAAGTCATTTTCTTTATTTAGTCAAGCAAGTCACAAGTCCTTAAATTTGCGACTCGAGTCCCCCACCTCTGGTCAAAACCTTCTTAAAATAACTTTAATAAAGAAGTGTAACAGACGCATGGTGATATAGGCAAATACAGTGGGTACGGAAAGTATTCAGACCCCCTTAAATTGTTCACTCTTTGTTATATTGCAGCCATTTGCTAAAATCATTTAAGTTAATTTTTTTTCCTCATTAATGTACCTTGTATTTTTATCAATATTTTCTCAATTTCAGACTTTAGCGGTATACAAAGTAGTATTTTGCCTATATTCAAAATGTTATATTTAAAACATTATTATTTAAAATGTATAATTAAGTTAATTTCTGAGGAAAAATTAATAAGGTCGTGTGGGGAAAAAAATATTTGTTCCTGTTTGATACTGTGACTTGACTTGACTTGATCCTTAGCAGGACTCGACTTGACTTGCTTGAGGTGAGCCACTGACTTGACTTGACTTGCTTGATTTGTTTGTACTGTGACTTGAGACTTGCTTGAGACTTGAACATGTGTGACTTGCCCCCACCTCTGGTTTTGACATCCAAACTTGAGTGAGTGATGTGAAAATGTATTTTATTTCTGTGATCAAAGCTGAATTTTCAGCATCATTACTCTTCAGTCTTCAGTTTTACATGATTATTCAGAAATCATTCTAATATGCTGATTTGCTGCTCAAGAAATATTCCTGATTTGTATTTTGTTTTGTGTGTTTTTTTTCAGGATTTGTTGATGAATATAAAGTTTAAAATGAACAGTGTTTATTTGAAACAAAAATCTTTACTCGCACTTCTCATCAATTTAATGCATCCTAGTTGAATAAAAATATGAATTTCTTAATAAATCTCACTGCAAACTTTTGAACAGTATTGTACACTACCATTTAAAGGTATGGAGTCTATTTAACAATTAATTCTGGGGAAAAAATCAGTTTACACTAAAATATTTATCAGCACATCTGTTTTTTATATTTATATTGATAATAATAAATGTATCTTGAGCAGCAAATCAGCATATTAGTATGATTTCTGAAGGATCATGTGACACTGAAGACTGGAGTAATGATGCTGAAAATTCAGCTTTGATCACAGCAATCAATTACATGTTAACATATTCAAATAAAAAAAGTTATCTTGAATTGTAATATAATTTCACAAGGTTATTGTTTTACCGTTTGTTCGAAGCAAAAATTTAGGACTACTAAATTTTAGTTCTAAGAGTATTTCACAAAGCGTTTCAGCACTAAAATGAGCTCCTAAATCTGAAACGTTAGGAGTAGTGAAGAGGACTTCTAAATCTGAAACGTTAGGAGTAGTGAAGAGGACTTCTAAATCTGAAACGTTAGGAGTAGTGAAGAGGACTTCTAAGTCACTAAGACCAAATCTGAACTATACTAAAATGGCTGTTGCCAGCAATCTACCTTTGACGATAATGAACTTTTTAAAAGGTATCGCTTTGGTTTGGAGGTTATGCCAACTCCAAATTTTTGATTATACCCTTAATATTAGGCTATAGCTGTTCTCGCGTCCAGTGTGGTTTTCTTTTATGTTTGCATGTATCAGCCATGATTATTCTACTCTGCTAATTAAAAGGCTGTTTATATGCATATTACCAAAATGTCATTAGTCGCAGAAAAAAAAATCCACATGAAGTGGCGAAATCACGCAGTCCGTGATGGACAAATCGTTAACGACTGGTCTATGTGGTAATATAGTACATCGGGCAGGACATAGGCTACCCTCACCTAACATTCATCTACCTCAAATATGGCTTATCATCTGAAATATGTATGTAGTAGCAACTTTACATGGCAACTCAATCTAATGTTAGCCTAGAAAAAAGTGCGCAGTTCACGTGTTTGTGCGGAGTGTGGAAGCACGCTTGGGCTACTGCATGACAGATGGAGGCGCCGGTGCGATCATTTGCTCTTAAAAGACTTCGTCATTTTTGGTCATACAGATAAGAGTAATGCATCTTTTGTATCTGTAAAGACTCTGTTTATTCGTGTGCACTCAGAATAACAACGAAACGTTGTGCTTTTGTAAAATAATTCAAGCAAACAGGATGCGCTTTCTGCCGTCTCGGACTCTGTGAACTAGAGTGCGTCACTTCGAAACTCTGAGTATTCTTGCCTTATTACATAGACATGAAAAATATATCTATAGAGAGTGAAACTTTTAAATGAACCAATTCAAATAGAAAACAAATATTCTCAGATTATGTAATCCGTATGAAACATGCATAGCTACAGGCACATACTGCGGAGATGACGAGTCAGTGTCGCCGACTTCATCTCTTAAACCGAAAACAGAAAGCACTAGTTTATAAAATTATTAAAACGTTTATGCAGTGTACTTGCTGTTTTAACCTAACACATTCATAATACATATATTTGCCGGTGCGCTGTGGCAAGCCTTTTGTGCGTGCGCTTGAGCACTTATTAGGCCATGTAGGCAATTAAAGGTTCCTTATTATGATGTATATGGTTTATTAATAAAAGTGCGACTAATAGTCAACTAATGCTTAAAATGAACGACTACTAGTCGACTAGAAAAATCTTTAGTCGAGGGCAGCCCTAATGCATATTGACTAATTGTTTACGAGAAGCATAAGAGGCTGACAATTAGCTGAATATATAGCCTACTTGTTTCATTAGTGACACTTAGCCTGCATTTTAAAACCTTTATTTGAATATGGCAACATAATATTGCGCTCTACAATATTTCTATGAATGAATCTCTGACAGAGACTATCAGCCAATCACTGTGTACATAGTTAGTAAGTATGCTGACATCATCCATAGCAACAAAGTCAACCTCGCCCTTACTCTTAGCTTAAGACTTCTGTCTATTCCTTAGTAAAAGCTTGTCTCAGCAGCTTTGTAAATAGGTTTTAAGAGAAAACTCTTAGCTAAAAACCTTGGTAACGCTTTAGATTACAACACGCAAAGAACTATGTAACTATACTAAATTTATGGTGTACGTTTCTGTAATTATAGTGTACTTATAAAGAACATACGTGTAGGTATAAGGGAACAATGTGTTACGTTTGGGTAATAAGGGGGTAACAACCAGATATGCAACCTGCAAAGAACTGCGTAAGTAAACTGAAGTTACAGTGTAACTTTTTTGTAATTATAGTGTACCTATTCAGTACCTCCGTGTAGGTATAAGGGAATAATATGCGAAGTTTGGGGAATAAAGGGGTAACAACCTGTAAAATTACAAATCATTTATACTGTAAGTATTTTGAAACTAAGAGGTGCTTATTCTAATATTACGTGGTATGCATGGCCTAAACAACAATCTTATGTTTGGGAATGATTTAGAAAGACGATATATACTTTTTATAATTTTATATTGGTATTTTATTATAGGCGTATAGGTATTTTTTAACCATGGGGTACACATTCTATTATAAAAGGACGGACATGATAGAGATTACTGAACAACAAAACTGGACATCTAGTGAAATGAGTTAATGAGTTTCTGCTATGATTTATAATTCACAAGTCTACTTACCTTATGAAAGCTTATTCGTC
>NW_015505655.1:266473-270525 GCF_001515645.1 Sinocyclocheilus grahami
ATGCTTTTACGACTCTCATCTGGTTTGTGTGATGTTCGGAAATGCCTTACATATCCCCCTTTAGCTCGGTGATGTTCCCGGTGCGAATATCGGCAGGCACTGGAACAAGAGGCATAGAGAGAACAGACACACAAGACACAAACAACATCTCCCTCACTGACTGAATCCTGGTGCAGGACTTGGGTAATTTGGGAATGATCAGGTTCGAAACTTGAGAAGACATAGGGGTGCATCGTCAATATGAAGGATCGAACCCTTAGGGACATTGATCCATAAAGTTTGATTGGGCAAGATAATGCGAGTGGTGGTGTCGTGTTGATCGTAGGTGAGGGTAGCCGTATGCGCTGGGGTGTTGACTAGCCATCGGTTTCCGACAATCTCGGCTTGTGTTGCCTCAATGTGGGACCATGGTGTAGCTTCGGCAGGGCAGCTAGTGTCGGGTCTAATGGATTCTAGGCCGCAGATGCCCTCGGTATTATCACGGATGAAGGGTTTACTCTGGCAGAGGTAATGAATGACTTTAGTGAGAATACACATTTTCAGGTTTGGGGCTAGGTACAATTGCTCGTTGGTATCGTGATATGCAATGACTTCAGGAGTGTGTATTTTGACATAGGTGTTAATCTGCCAAAATCCCACATTCACAACATCTTTGAGCTGGTAAATGTTATCGGAGTCAATAATAGGTAAACTGAGGAGAAAGGCCAGGTTGCCTACTTCTGGGTCTACGTATAAGGGGATAGCGCTGCCCAGGGAAAAGGTGAGATGGGTTTGGATGGGACTAGCAGGGCCCATGGTGGCCGAAGTTAGGATGTTTGGACAAGGCTAAGAGGTATCAAGTAGTGGGGCTTCAGGAGTGTGTATTTTGACATAGGTGTTAATCTGCCAAAATCCCACATTCACAACATCTTTGAGCCGGTAAATGTTATCGGAGTCAATAATAGGTAAACTGAGGAGAAAGGCCAGGTCGCCTACTTCTGGGTCTACGTATAAGGGGATAGCGCTGCCCAGGGAAAAGGTGAGATGGGTTTGGATGGGACTAGCAGGGCCCATGGTGGCCGAAGTTAGGATGTTTGGACAAGGCTAAGAGGTATCAAGTAGTGGGGAATCCTACCCATGGCTAAGTTATCGATCGAGGAGCTTACTTCCCGTAGCATGTCAGTCATGAGGGTGGTTAGTAGTTGTGTTTGGGCTAAATCGATTTGCACGACCGAAAATAGTTTGTTGATGGATTTTATGGTCTGATTTAGAAGGGTGTTATGGGTATTTAGAACTGTGATGGTGCTGTTCAATGACTTCCCGAAGGTCTGTAGGGCGTTGCTCTGGACTACGAGCTGTTGTCGTATCCCAGGCATTTCAGCCTGTATTTCGCCCACATGCCGTCTCACGGTGGCCAGATTAACAGCATTAGCGGTATTCATGCCGATGTTAAACAGAGTTCCTACAGCGGCAGCAGCCCCCAGCAGGGCGCCCAAAAATTGTTTGGGACGCCGGTTATACCCGCTTAATTCAGCCTGGGTTACAGTCATTTTCTGTAATTGGTGCAGCATGTGGTTCACATCTGCCTGGGCGTGGGCGAGGATCTCTCGAGTCCACCGGGCTCCAGCCCACGTGGTTTGAGCGGCTGAGGGGGTGTAGTGAGCTCTGACAACATCACGGGGATTGAGTCGGACATAAACCTTTTGAGTGTAGGTTTTGCAGTTCGTTATTAATAACCCCGATTGTTCACGGAGTACTATCCGCCGCTGGTCCCGGCGATGCGACTTCTGGCTGGGGAATAACCCCCATTATGCAAAGCAACAAGGCGGCGAGTCCGACCATCTTCCTGGTAATAGAACAGAAAGAAGGAGCAATTAGTTGTGAGGGTCATGGTTTGGCGGGGTCGCCTCGATCAGTTGGCACTGGCTTTTCACAATGTTTTATGAAAATTTTGGCGAAAGGAGTCAATCCTAGTTTCGGGACCTGTATTTAAAGTTGAGCTAAGGGAGTTCCCTGATGAGGGGACTAGAGGGGAAAGGAATTGTGAGTCGGACATAAACCTTTTGAGTGTAGGTTTTGCAGTTCGTTATCAATAACCCCGATTGTTCACGGAGTACTATCCGCCGCTGGTCCCGGCGATGCGACTTCTGGCTGGGGAATAACCCCCATTCTGCAAAGCAACAAGGCGGCGAGTCCGACCATCTTCCTGGTAATAGAACAGAAAGAAGGAGCAATTAGTTGTGAGGGTCATGGTTTGGCGGGGTCGCCTCGATCAGTTGGCACTGGCTTTTCACAATGTTTTATGAAAATTTTGGCGAAAGGAGTCGATCCTAGTTTCGGGACCTGTATTTAAAGTTGAGCTAAGGGAGTTCCCTGATGAGGGGACTAGAGGGGAAAGGAATTGTCGTGAGAGAGAGAGAAAGAGGGAAAAAAAATTAAAAACATATAGCTATAAAGGAAAACACAAAGAGAAAACAAAAACAAACAGACACACGGACACCAAATGAGGTGAGACAGCAAACGAGTGTCACGGGTGTGGAGTACCTCCTTTCTACTAGAGGTTGGTCCTAGCAGTGTGGTGGAGGAGAGTATGTAGGTGTTGTGTTTAAGAAAGATAGCTATGTGTCTTCCTAAAATGACAGAAGTTATGTCGGTGTGGTGTAGAGTATGAGATTGTCGGTCTGTGTCAGTTGGTTTGATCTTCCCCCTTTTCCTGTCGGTTGGAGCCCTGGTGCCTCTTTATCTGGTTTCGATGGACCCATCGAAGGACTGGCTCGCTGCGCCCTTGTCTGATTTTGATTCGATAGGCAACAGGTGAGAGTTTGTCCACAATCTCATGGGGTCCTGTCCAGTGAGGTAGGAATTTCTTTGACAGGCGATGGGGAGCGTTCTGCCTTGGTTGGGCGAAGCTGTAGTACCATACTTTGTCTCCGACATTAAGTTCCTGGTGAGAGGCCTTTTGGTCATAGTAGGCTTTTCGACCTTCCGCACTTCTTTGGAGTTGTTGTTGCGCGAAGGCAAACGTGGTTCTCAGATGTTGATGCAACTCTTCCAGGTATTGATGAGTGGTATAGGCGGTAACGAGGTTCAGGTCACCAGGTTGGTACAGCAGGTGTAACGGTAGGGTCATTTGTCGCCCCGTCATCATCTCGAACGGGGGTACTCCGGTAGACCGGTGAGGGGTGGCCCTGACGGCCATCAGTACCAGAGGAAGCTTAATATCCCAATCCTTTTGATTGGCGGACACGTACTTCTTCAACATGCTTACCACTGTCCTGTTGACTCGTTCCACTTGACCTGATGAAATTGGGTGATGGCTTATATGGAGCTTGGCCTGTATACCCAAGAGTTTCCACACTTCTTGCATGACTTCAGCGGTGAAGTGGGTTCCTCGGTCAGAGTTGACCCTTAAAGGCAGTCCGAACCTTGAGAAGATGTGGTTCATCAAAAGGCAGGCTGTCGTTTCTGCTGTATCGTTGGGAGCTGGGAGACACTCTACCCACTTTGTAAATTCGCAAACCACGTTGAGGAAGTATTTGTTACCCCTTGTTGACCGTGGTAGGGGTCCCACCCAATCTATTTGGAGGTCAGACCATGGGAAGATCATTCCTTTCCGTTGCAGTGGTGCTCGGTGGTTTGGGTTTGCCGGTTGGAACGGGCAACACCCCAGGCATCCTTTTACGTACTCCGCCACGTCCTGCTGCATGCCAGGCCAGTATGCTACTTGCTTGAGCGTTTCGTAGGTGGCCTTGGTGCCATGGTGTCCAGCGCATGGTGAATCGTGGGCGTGCGGCAGCATTATCCCCCTTTGGCCCTGAGGGACTACGAGCTTTGGCGCAGTGAGGGGCTCAGGGACATATGTGAGGACGCCGTCTTTGAGATGCAGCATGTGCTTGATAGAGTTGAGCGTGCGGAGGTCATAGGAAGTGGCTAGGTTGGAGGTGGGAATGGGACGAGTTAATGGGTCTGAAAGGTGAGCTGCAATAGTTTGCAGTGTTGGATCCGAAGCTTGGAGGGTGAGGAGATCATCAGTGGCGAATTGAGGTGAGAGCTCAATGTGGGAGGAGGTGGGG
>NW_015505655.1:272616-274466 GCF_001515645.1 Sinocyclocheilus grahami
ACAAAATACCTGTTCAATTTCTCAAAATTCTCTGCTTTGTGATTTCCACAGGCAACATCCCAGCCAAACAACCGCAGTAGTCAACTCAGAAGGAAACGGCTGAGAGAGAGAAGCAGAAAAAGAGAGAGAAAAGTTTCGCTCTCAAAATGAATTAAATAACTGAAAGGGAGAGGGAAAGAAGGCCCATTTGCTAATTAAAGCTTAAACTTCTAATGTTGTTGTCTTTAAACTATAATAGCGCCTCCAATCAAATTTCATCAGTAAACACTGTTGCCATGTAGAAGCAGGAACTGAAATTAATTTATGACATGAAATTAAAATCTCAAATCTGTAATTAATTTATGAACTGAAATGTAAATTCCAAATCTGTAATTAATTTAGGAAATGGAATGTAAATTCCAAATCTGTAATTAATTATTAAATGTACTTCACAATTTCAAATCCTTACGTATGGCAAATTGATAATATTTACTGATGTCCATAAAATCATAAGGGCCGTTATAGCTGAATCACAACGTAGCATTAAAGTAAGACGGCCTAGACTGGCCAGGATTAATTGTTAATAACAACACAACGGTAGCAGTTTACTGAGATAGTAACACGCTGAAGGGGAGAAGCCAACCCTTTTTAACCAACGTGATTATAACCACTTGTGAGATCGTTAATCTGACGTTTTTGGTTAAAATCATGTTGCAATAAGGTTTATAAAGTTTGCATCTGTCTGTTCTTTTCAATGGGAGGAGAAGATGAGAGAGAGAGATGAGAGAGGTAGGATGAGATCAGTGTGAAATAGCGAAAGAAATCAGATGTGACTGATAGAGTCACCTCAAACACTGCAAAACTCTTTGCCTTTGACCACAAAATGCTACGTGCTAACCACTAGCCTTCCATGCTAGTAGCTTAGCTTGACTCTCTGTTTACAAACAGCTCAAAATGGCGCTGGCAGGCCAGAAGTTCCCTCCGGAACAGGTTTCCTTCGACTTCCGGGTTACGACTTGTTACTATGGCAACGTCCACAGCATGAGCTTCCTAGCTGTGGTTTGTCAGTGAGACGTCGGCGCGTCTGCACTACACAACCAAAAAGCACTATTTAGATCCTTATCTTACAGTGCTGTGTACATGATAAATTAATGTACAGCTTTACTGCAATTAATTCAATAACTGTCAACGATATCTTCAGCGGATATCAGCACATGTCTATTTCTACAGACAAAACACACGTGGATTTGCAGAGAATTTCATCTTAAATTTTACTGCTTATCTAAATTCACCGGTTCAGCAGATTAGAGAGTTGTTCGTTTACTTGCGTTCTGCTGTTTGACAGCTGAGGTGATTCCGTGGCTGATGCGGGCTTCCGGGATGTCTTTGAGGGAAACCACGTTACTGATTGGTCAGTGACGTCGGAATGACGTCCTTTGGAAAACCCCTCGTTGGATTGGTTGGTCTTTGATGAAGCAGAGGCTTGAGCAGTTCTACTGAAAGTCTTAGTTTGCAAGACTTTAAGTTCTTTGAAGATTTCAACGAAGTATCACTGAAGTGTTGGAGGAGGAGAAGCCGCAAGCAAGCACTCGAGTCTGTCCTGCATTGGGTTTTTGTTCCGCTGCATGAGTCCGTCCCCCGATGAGATTTTCCAATCGACTTTTTGCGAGGCGGAGCGTGCATACATTAACAAGAGGCTTCAGTTCATCACATAAGGACACCATCTATTAAAGTTGTTAATACTCCTATAAAGTCTCTTAAAAGCAAGTATTGTACATACTATTAAAGTTTACTTCATTTCAACCTTCTGCATTACTCATTTCGATTCGTTCAAGATTAAACTTCACATATTACACACATTTTAATATCCT
>NW_015505655.1:279049-282195 GCF_001515645.1 Sinocyclocheilus grahami
TCTCCGTGTTTTCTTTGTAAAGATAAGCAGAGCGAGGCAGGAACTCATTGGAGAGAGGTACGCCTGGGCTGACCATGGTTCATGCTTTTACAACTCTCATCTGGTTTGTGTGATGTTCAGAAATGCCTTACATCTATAACGTGTGAATATATCCCCTATCATATTCTACAACAAAAACAATCAGAGCGCCTTGTTATAACTAGCTCTATTTTGATTTCCCGAGTCCGTTATTAGCATATAGCCCGTTAGCATCGCCAGCGTGGTTGCCACTAATCTCACTTACATTGCTAATAATCTATTCACACACATTACCATTGTTTTACTCACTGTTACTGGCTTTAATGACGGATATGTGTCTACCTTTGAGTGCAGGTGAGGACACGTTCGAGCTGCATGTGCTGCTCCGTGGAGAAGCAGATCCGCGACTTGGTGGAGAGGCAGACCCAGCTGAGAGCCATGCT
Organism: Sinocyclocheilus grahami; assembly: GCF_001515645.1. Taxonomy (NCBI): domain Eukaryota; kingdom Metazoa; phylum Chordata; class Actinopteri; order Cypriniformes; family Cyprinidae; genus Sinocyclocheilus; species Sinocyclocheilus grahami. The sequence continues at coordinate 279,511 of NW_015505655.1, forward strand.
GGAAACATCCCGGGCTGACGCTCACAAGTCTGGGCTAAGTATACAGCGCACTGCTAACTCTCCCACCACCTCTACTCCGTGTGTTTCTATGCACAGGCCCGGTGCACCCAGGACGCGATCTTCCCAGATGTCCTTCACTCCGGCGCCGGGACACCACAGACCCTGGGTGCACCCGCAGCGAAAGACGCGAACCAGGTCCCGGGCGACGCCCTCTCCCCCTCCGCCGCCTCCGGTCTTCGAGATCTCCACCCGGAACCGCTTCGCTCCCCTCCGCGAGACGGAACGCGACGTTATCGCAACGAGACGGGACACTCACTGTTTCCCTGGTGCTCGTGTCCTCGATGTTTCTGCGCAGATACCCGCAATCCTGAAGGGCGACGAGAGCACCGGAGCGGTTGTGCTTCACATGGGGGTTAACGACTCCAAGCTGCGGCAGACGGAGACACTGAAGAGGGACTTCAGGAACATGATCGAGACGGTGCGCCGAACATCGCCCGCGATGACAATCATCGTGTCAGGACCACTTCCCACGTATCGACGTGGACACGAAAGGTTCAGTAGACTTTTTGTTTTAAATGAATGGTTATTGTCATGGTGTGAAGAACAGAAACTGCCCTTTGTTAATAATTTTTTTCTGGGAGCGTCCTAGGCTTTTTCGCGGTGATGGCCTGCACCCTAGCAGAGTCGGAGTGGAACTCATGTCGGACAACATCTCCAGGATGCTGCGCTCCATATGACTATTAAGTCAAATTTCAAATAACTGCCCTGATGACTTTTGTTCTACCCGCTTAAATGATAGAAACTGATATTAACTATATGGCTCCGCGTTATCGTCCGGGCAGAACTATTGTTCCAGCCACCAAAGACAGATTCACAAATAACCTGCCTGATTTATCGCAACTGCTCTGTGTACCCATAAATACACATGAACTAGATGAAATGACTAGCAACATGAGCACTATCTTCTCTAATACATTAGAAGCCGTGGTAACTAGGATTTACACAAGCTTCAGTCTGGGTCCAGAACACCTGAGAAGAGATGATACAACCCCTCAGAGCACCTCAGATGATGCCAACCCTGAAACAACTTACAGAACTACCACATTTTGCTATAAGTTTGATTGCATCATGTAATAATTGCTGTTAATAGTGTTCATCGTCTGTTTGATTAAGTCTTGAATTGATTTTTCCGTACATTTCTGCCATATGTACATTAACTGACAGTCACCACTGATAAGCTACCACTAAATATTGTAGAAACTTAATTTGCTGTAAAGATTTGTATCGTGAAAAGCGCTATACAAATAAACTTGAATTGAATTGAATTGAATTTATACGTTTAGCGACCTTTTCTCTCAAACACAACTTGCTGAATATATGCAGTTTTTCTGTGCCTTTTTTAGATTATATGATACATTTCCATAATAGCTTTTTATACTTGCATTTTTAAATATGTAATGTAAAACCTACTCTATATATTACACAAGTATTAAAATACAAAATAATAAATAATAATAATAAATAGTAAAGTCTGTTGCCAGGGTGTTTCTAATTTCTAATTCTAATTCTGATAGAGAGTGACTAAATTTGACATCTATCTCTCTATTTTTTCCCTTTTCAGAAAGCCATTTGAATGAAATAATGGAATTTTTATTTTGCTGTTGAAGCAAATGACAACATAAAAATTATATTTGTGGTGGTGTGATAGGCACCGGCATGTTCTATGTGCCATAATTCAGATAATCATATCTCTTGGATTTACAACACGTAAATTCATCAATTTCTCCCGATATAGATGAAAGTAAGTGGCCGGTGAACTGGGAGAAGAATAGAGTGAACTTTATAGTTATTTACACACAATGTGTATCCAATATGAATAAAACACGTTGTCAAATTATAATTGAATGGATTGTTGCTGCTTCTATAAACATCAGTGTGTATTTTACAAACTATAAATGTATTGTTTTGCTAATACTTATGTGTATTTAAATGTCTGAAACCTAAAATAAACATTATGTGGTTGAAAACACTGCATAGTTGTGATAGTATGACAAGCGCTGAGCATGTCAGTGCTAGCCAAAGCATGAAAGCACATTTGAATCTATCACTGTGCATTCTAAAATCCCATATGTGGGACTGTACTTCCAAGAGCATAGAAATAATGATCCCACACGTGGAACTGTATATTAACATAACTGCTTCTTAGAAACCATACGATTTCTTCTGGTGTAATGCAATACAATGATATTATGCATGTCAAAAACATGGTAATACCATGGTACTTTAAGTCGTTTTGTGTACTCATGGCCGGACGTCCATTGGGCTTGACTGGGCTACAGCATAGGCCCCGACCAGTAGGCGGCCCTGCTTTTACCTGTTTAGATTTGTTTGATTGGTTCAGTTATATGCCAGTCAGAAATTATTAGCTGCGTTTCCACTGTCGGGTCAGTGAGATCGAGGGCTAATAACCTCTGACTGCGAGCTTAGAGGCGTAATCAAACAGTGTAAACTGGTATTTATCATTATTTCACATAGAACGAGGACACACGTATTGAATTGTGTCTGCTCCTGTCTATTTGTGATCGCATACTTTAAGGCTTTTAGCCAAAACGAGGCCTACTACTGGAATTATTTGATTTGATTTTTTAAAAATGCAGAAAGACATAGACATACAGGTGCATATCA
>NW_015505655.1:283710-283995 GCF_001515645.1 Sinocyclocheilus grahami
TGCCTTCTGGAGCTTTGATTCATGTGCCACGTTACTTGGGCAACCATTTGTGATCGTATCATGGTTACTTTACACAGCTCCATTAAGGCTTTTAGCCAAAAAGAGCACACATTTAGTAAAACACTGATAAATTATCATATGGTCACAGCTCGTTTCTTTCCAGATAATAATAATTTCTATTAATTTTCTACTTAATTATGCAATCTGAAGGGTTTTGAGCACACTCTCCAGTCTCACCATCACACTATAGCGGGGCAGAAAAAAATCACATTTAATGAGTTCCTG
>NW_015505655.1:285158-285702 GCF_001515645.1 Sinocyclocheilus grahami
CACTGTAACGCTGCTTTGACACAATCTGTATTGTATAAAGCGCTAAACAAATAAAGGTGACTTGACTTAACTTGACTAATGAGGAGAAATGGAGCATGTATTACAGTAGGAATGTTTTCTTCTATTATGAGAGAAAACATCCCTATTTTGAAAGATGCTTCATTCACCATCATCTTGCTTGTTCTGAATCAGTTGGGAATAGCTGCTGCTTGATTAGTCTTTTCCTCCTACTTTTTACTCTTATTCAAGTAATTATATGAAGATCATTACTTTTACTTCTGTTCTTCTTTAAGTATTTGTCCTTTTACATCAGTACAGATTTTTTGATTGTTCTACCCACCTTTGAGTGTTATTTTATTTGCTGCATTCAAGTACATAACCTGAAAATACAAAGAAAATACAAACCAATTTGGGATTTACAATTATGTACTCTTACAATTATTTAATGGACAAACATGTGGTGGTAATATAGTGGTGAAATACAGTCACATTTTGAGTTATAGCAACAAGTTGACTACTAGTTTTATTTTATTTTATTTTATTT
>NW_015505655.1:286092-297366 GCF_001515645.1 Sinocyclocheilus grahami
CACACTATAGCGGGGCAGAAAAAAATCACATTTAATGAGTTCCTGATTTTAATTTTTATAACATAAACCTATGATAGGCTTATAGGAGTTATCACACAAGCATAGGAAACTCAAAGCATGTTTTAATTTTTATTAGACATGCTACTCCAAAATTATGTTCTAGTTGAGGTCATGTGCGTAGTATAGGGCCCAAACATGAACGCAAGCCCAGCCCCATAAGTCTAACCTTGTGTGTACTATTCATGTTTCGATTAGACACCTTTTTACCTGCAGCGTCGTTCACAAGCACGTGAGGTTTTGACCCGAACATAATGACATTCTTGGCTGACAGCCGGCAGACAGACAGGATTTGTTTAAATAGGTTAATATTAACTTAATCTAGCGCTGTTTTTGTTTTGTGTTTAAAGTTCCTGTGTCTTTTACCTGCAGGGACACATCAAGGTTTGTTTTTTGCTTTGTAAGAGTTTACACATTGGCATTATAGATTCTTGTCCATGTACCTTTTTCGAGACAAACGTGATTCACAAGTGGGAAAAAGATCCCTCTCATATTTTTTTCTGAAAATAATAATAATAATGTTGCATACTGTAGAATTTTTTTTTTAATACTTACATTAATTTACACTATGCACTATAGGGGCATAACCAATCAAATTAAATAAGTATTATCAAAAAGTGGGTTATTGAATCATTGACTTGACCCAATTCCTTAAAATGCCAAATTATTCTAGAATGAAACACCACACTGTGCTGGGAGAGGTAAGTGTTCTGCCTTGTTTGGAACAATTCTCGCTGGCAAAATAGAGCAAAAACAGTCAAAATTTTAAACTATTGTGTAAAAAGTCCATGTAGCATTTCACTTTCCCAGGCATTGTGAACGCAATAGTGATAATAGTGACTGTTGATTGTCATTATTTAAATATATGTAAATATTTTCTTGAGTCATGTAGGCGTGCAGGTATAAGCAGAGCGTGAGCTCGCAGTGCATCTATGTTCACGCGAATCATTCGTGATCCAGCTTCACCTACAGAAGAAGTGAGTGTAAGGTTTTTTTTTAACGAATCTTTGCAAATCGTCTTTCCTAATAATGTGAAATTTAGCAAGTTTCACAATGAATGCAGCTAAAGTAAACAGTCTCTCTGAGAGCGGCTCGGAAGAGAGGGGCGGGGTCAGCAGAGCTCATTAACATTTAAAGGAAAATGCTACAAATCTGCATGCTCTGAAAAGTGCTGTTTTTGACAGGGTAAAAAAGGTGTTTTTTACACTACCATTGAGAAATTTTAACCAAACTATGTTACAGACTTTTCATTAAGACCCTAAAGAATCATATCATCTTGTGGAAAATGGGCATCCTATGACCCCTTTAATATACTTAAGTGCACTTTTTAAAAATGTCTAATTAAGTATTACTTAAACATACATTTTACATAATTATGATTGTATAGTGTTTTAAATAAGTACACTTATTTTGATATATTTACCAATATAATAAAGCACATGTAAAATCATTTTAATTCTAACTTAAGTGTGTTACCCAAAATTACATTTGTTAATGTATTTTAAATGTATTTAGTCTATAATATATACTGTGTGCATTTCTAAACTTCGATACCCTTTCTTATACAGTATACTCCAATAAAATGTATTGTTGAAATTTTTATCACCAGCTTCTGCTCTATGAACTCTATGAAGTTTAATTTTCATTACATTTGTTAATGTATTTTAAATGTATTTTGTCTATAATACATACTGTGTGCATTAATGCCTTTAAAATGTATTTTTCTTCTAAACTTTAATACACTTATTATACATAATACTTCAATAAAATTTTCATCACCCATCACCAGCTCCTGCTCTATGAACTCTATGAAGTTTAATTTTCTACATAATATTTGACATAAAGTGTCATTTACGAGAGTACTGTGTTTGTACAGTATGTAATAGTAATATACTGTAATTTACATCTGGTTCGCTGCTTTGACACAACCAGTATTGTATAAAGCGCTATACAAATAAAGGTGACTTGACTGTGTACAGAATACTTTCAATGTCATTATGTTGTGTATTCATTACATTATGTTTCAATGTCGCTTAAACACATTTATTGCATTAATTGCAAGCAAATGTTTAACAAATGTAAACAAAATTAATTTGGATTCAAATACATTTTATTTTAATTAGACTAGGCTACACTTGTCACAACTGCTACTTTGGAGGAACGAAGGAGCGCGGAGACAAAGGAGTTGAAGGATAACAGTCTTTAATAGTCCAAACTGGGGGAAAACACAGGGTAGTCAGGGGACACACACACGTAGCATCGGGATAAGACGTTTAACACGGCACGCTAGACACAGGAAACACTGGGCTTAAGTACACGACTAAACGAGGGGATGAAGAGACACACCTGGACTCAATGAAACACAATAGGACCAGGAAGGAAACCAAATATGAGAATGTCACACATGCGGGAAAACTAGGTCATAGAAAGCACATGGGGAGAAAAACACAACGCAGACAGTCCATATTTCTGACATATCGCCCCCCTCCCTGAAGGCACGTCCTCGCACCAAAGAAACAACAGAAGGAGGGACAGTTGGGAACTTGGGAGGAGGACGGAAACCTGGGAGGGGCTGGCAGACAGAGTCCAGGGAGGTGACGACAGAGGGATGAGCCAAGGAGGAAACAGGAGGGACTTGGAGCATGCGGTGCCAGGTGGGACCCTGGCCACAGCCATAATGGCGACCAATGGTGGAGCCGATGGAGGGAGGAGCCATGGAGGAGGAAGGGCTGACAACTCCAGGGGGCCGACCAACGGCGGCGGAGCAGGTGGCGAAGGGGCCCGAGGCGGAGATAGAGAGCCGATTACCCAGGGCGACAGGGAGGATCCGGAGGGTCGAGGTGGAACTGTTGGCTCCGGTGACCGATGCGAACGCGGGGATCCGGAAGGGCGCGGTGGAGCCAGAGCGACAGAGGACAAAGGTGGAGCTGAACGGAAGAAGGAGCCTGACGGAGCCGGAGGGATGGAGGGACGAGGCGCAGCCAGAGGAGTAGAGTCCCAAGGAGAAGGATGGTCGACGACAGACCAAGGAGGGATGAGGGAGCCCGGTGGAGCCAGTGGACTGATGGGTCATGGCGGAGAGGAGGGAGCTAGCCATGGTGGAGCTGCTGGGTAGACAGGCCGAGGTGGAGTCCGGGGCTTAGAGGCCAGGGATTTTGCAGCCACTGTGACGATGGAGGATGGCAGACCCACGGAGCTTGCACCATTCTGATGGTGGGCTGAGGGCAAGCAGAGGGGCTGCCAGACGACTTTAATGCGCATGTGCCAAAATACTACGTCATGACGGCGTACTACTTCACCAGAGTTTGAAAAATGCGCTGTCTGCCATGTTTCTGTAATCGCGATGCGTGAGGGAACTTTACTGAGCAAACAAGAGGAGAACAAAGGAGCGTCACGTATGGATGATTACAGATGAGACTTTATACTGCAAATAATGAGTCAAGTATATCTTGATAAAAGCTTTATTTATTGTTAATTTTTTGCATTAAAATAATTTGTTGCATTAAAATAAATTATTATATCGGAATGTGATCACTAAAATACAATATGTTTATTTTAACTAAAAGATTTAAAGTTAAATTTAACGATATTGTACAAAATTCAAAGATCCGATCTGGTAATATTTAACTTAATCTATATTCGATATTATAACCACCAGTAATAGGCTATTCAATATATCAGCCACCTCTAGAAATAAAGTTTTTTTTTTTTTGCATTTGAAGAGTGAGCTGTTCAGTTACTGCTTGTGTTTTTTAATATGTACTATTTCTGTACTTATCTTGAGTTATTCATTCATTTTGCAGGATCAGAAAAAACAGAAAAACTATCGAAGAGGTGATGTTAGAAGTTTTTTAATGAATTGTTAATGAAAGGTTAACCCTGCCTGCTTTAAATGTTTCAAAATGATTAACAGTAGAAAATATTTTTAATTTAGAAAAGTAATCAAATGTAATCAGTTACACTACTTATTACATTTTAAATACGGTAACCTGTAAACTGTAACCTATTACATTTACAAAGTAACCTTCCCAGCACTGCCTAACAGTAATGGTGTCAATGGTGAAAAAAGTGTCAAAGATGCAATTTTTCATGGCACAGCAAAAATCAAGCGTTGTATAATACCCCCATGAACTCCTGATGGCCATATCTTGGTCACACTGTAGTTAAGCAGTTATAAAACAATATATATATATATATATATATATATATATATTTGTATAGTTAATCAAAGGGTGAGCGATTTATGTAGTTACTTGATAATAATATTTTGAGCTCATTTAAAATTCTAAACAACAACAACAAAAAAACCCTTCTTTGTTTATATTTTGATTATTTATAAACTTTTAATAAATAAATGTGTAAAATGTTGCTCATCAGAATCATGGGTTCAATCGAAAAATGTAGGTCTGTATGTTAAATGCAGTGCAGTTTTCTCTGGATAAAAGTAGCCTATGTAAACGTAAGAGCCCTTGAGCAGATCAGATAAGACCAAATGAATGAATGAATGAATGAATAGTAGGCTAATAATAATAATGATGATGGTGATAACCAACAACAAAAAAAAAATGAATGTGTTATTTTCTTTCTTTCCACAAGTAAATGTGCATTAAACGATACAAAGGTTATCAGAATTAAAAGTTAAATCTGTCATTGCAGCTTTTTGAAGTGTGAATTTTGTTTGGAAGGATGAAATGATAGTAGGCTACATTTTCGTCAGTTATTTTATCGGTTATTAAATCAGATATATAGAAGCACAGTAAAATTACATTTATTTGAATGCATTTGTGAGAGCGCGATTACGTGTAAATTAGTCCTGCCTGTCTGTGCAACGTCTCTCTACTAATAGTGAAGCTGTGGATTTTGATTACTTCAAAACACAAATACATTTTCGCTATAACTTTTCGGTTTCTAAGCATTTTTATTGACAAATCACAGGGCAGCGTTGACAATATTTTTTGTTTCTGTGTGTGAGTGATCCGTTATGTGTCTGTACATGTGTGTGTGCAGTACAATCCTTGTAGGCAGAACTAGTTTAGAACGGCTATAGTTATGGCATTAATTGTGCTAGTGATTGAGTGGTAGTGGAGCACTCTGAGAGCGAGCGAAAACCAGAATTCTCCGACTTTATAAAAGATCCCCACTTCAGTTAAAATCACGCTGCTCTGCTCTCAATGCACTTCGATCCCATACGCTGCTTTGGGGTGGCAACTGGGGTGGCAAAGCTCATTTTAAGGGTGATAGTTGCCACCCTTGTGTACACGCCACTTGTGCTAGTAAAGGTTTGAGAGTTTATGGCCTGGTTTCACAGACAGGGCTTAGACTAAGCCAGGATTAGACCATAGTTCAATTAAGACATTTAAGTAATTTTTTTAACATGCCTTAGAAAAAATATTACTGGTGTGCATCTTGAGACAAAACAAAGGCAATGATATATTTTAAGAACAGTCAGTGCAATTTTATTTTAGTAAACAGCTCAGACTTACATTTTAGTCTGGGACTATAGGCTTAAAGCCCCTGTAAAGTAAATTCTGAGAATTGTTTCCGATCATGGCCCCTCCCCTAATTCTCTGGATAAAAGTAGCCTATGTAAACGTAAGAGCCCTTGAGCAGATCAGATAAGACCAAATGAATGAATGAATGAATGAATAGTAGGCTAATAATAATAATGATGATGGTGATAACCAACAACAAAAAAAAATGAATGTGTTATTTTCTTTCTTTCCACAAGTAAATGTGCATTAAACGATACAAAGGTTATCAGAATTAAAAGTTAAATCTGTCATTGCAGCTTTTTGAAGTGTGAATTTTGTTTGGAAGGATGAAATGATAGTAGGCTACATTTTCGTCAGTTATTTTATCGGTTATTAAATCAGATATATAGAAGCACAGTAAAATTACATTTATTTGAATGCATTTGTGAGAGCGCGATTACGTGTAAATTCGTCCAGCCTGTCTGTGCAACGTCTCTCTACTAATAGTGAAGCTGGATTTTGATTACTTCAACACACAAAGAAATTTTCGCTATAACTTTTCTGTTTCTAAGCATTTTTATTGACAAAAAATACACGTCTGTACATGTGTGTGTGCAGTACAATCCTTGTAGGCAGAACTAGTTTAGAACGGCTATAGTTATGGCATTAATTGTGCTAGTGATTGAGTGGTAGTGGAGCACTCTGAGAGCGAGCGAAAACCAGAATTCTCCGACTTTATAAAAGATCCCCACTTCAGTTAAAATCACGCTGCTCTGCTCTCAATGCACTTCGATCCCATACGCTGCTTTGGGGTGGCAACTGGGGTGGCAAAGCTCATTTTAAGGGTGATAGTTGCCACCCTTGTGTACACGCCACTTGTGCTAGTAAAGGTTTGAGAGTTTATGGCCTGGTTTCACAGACAGGGCTTAGACTAAGCCAGGATTAGACCATAGTTCAATTAAGACATTTAAGTAATTTTTTTAACATGCCTTAGAAAAAATATTACTGGTGTGCATCTTGAGACAAAACAAAGGCAATGATATATTTTAAGAACAGTCAGTGCAATTTTATTTTAGTAAACAGCTCAGACTTACATTTTAGTCTGGGACTATAGGCTTAAGCTTTGTCTGTGAAACCGGGGATATAATTTTTGTACTAATTGTGTGTGTGTTGGTAATCCTATATGTTATGGGGACCAAATGACCCCACAAAGATGGTAATACCAGTACATTTGGAACGTGTGGACATTTTTAGGTTCCCAATGAGGAAACAGGCTTATAAATCATACAGAATTATGTTTTCTGTGATGGCAAGATTTAGGTACTTTTGTATGTAAGGGAGAAAATTATTTTGCATTGTTCTCCAGACTCTTTCTAAGTGAGTTAGAGTTGTAACAAAAAGGGTTTTTGTGTATTTGTTTTAGATTGTTTTTTTGTCAATAAATGAAGAGGGTTTTTCATTTTGTGTTTGTGTTAATTGTAACTAGGTAATTAAGAGATTTCTCAAATAAAATTTTAAATATACTAAATTACAACTTCATTATTAGAGATATAACTAGAAATATATTTAATTATATAATAGTATACCTGTAAATGACATTAAAGTGTATTTTAGTTCACATTAATTATTTATTCAGAAGTACACATTTACCATATTTTAAAGTACATATAAAATATACTAAAGTCCCATTTAAGTGGTTCAAAAATATCACTCAAAAGTTTAACTAATTGCATTTAATGTAATTTTAAACTGTGATATATTTGAAATCAATTACAAATAATATGTATTAGATAGTCGAAAAAATTACATTTAATTCACACTTAAAGGTTTAGTTCACCCAAAAATGAAAATTAGCCCATAATTTACTCACCCTCAAGTCATCCTAGGTGTATATGACTCTTCTTTCAGACGAATCCAGTCGGAGTTATATTAAAAATTGTCTTTGATCTTTCAAGCTGTTTCATGGCATTCAGCGGGTGTTGCATGCATCAGTCCAAAAGAAGTTAATTAAAATGTGCCCATCCATAAAAAAAAGTGTCTCACACGGCTCCGGGGGGTGAACAAAGGGCTACTGTAGCGAATCGATGCGTTTTTGTAAGACAGATATCCATATTCAAAATGTAATCACTTTAATGTAGCTTGCTGCACTGTTGTACACTGGAAGCAGCTCTGGGCGGATGACGTATGGAGGTCGGCTTTTTTAAAACCTTTTTTGAATGAGAAGTGCCTTAAACTGAATCCCATCTGTCACAAAAAGTGAGTGACTTCTCTTATAAAACAGCAATTTTTTCATGGTAAACTCTAAAAATAGTTTAATCCAAAAGTATTGTTTAGTGTAAAACATGTTGAAGGTTAGCAGATAGGCTGTCGATTCTTTAAATGAGAAGCCGTTTCCTCTAAAAAGTTGTTAATTCATCGTAGTGAAGCCTCTCCTCCATTGACATCCATTAAAAAAAAACGGCCTCTGGTCTCCTATCCCATGTACTGCCACAGCGGAAGTGTTAGCTTTAGCCATTACGCTTTTTCGGCTAATGGTTGCAGGCTTGCCTTGTAGTGGCTTTGACTCAACCAAGCGTTCTAACCATGACCTCGCCCATCCCCACACCCCAACTATTCGAATTGCCATAGGCTGTAATTATTTTAATGATATTCTGCTTTGTGACATCACAAAACCCGGAAAACAACGCTGTAGTCCAAACGAGCCGTTCATTGTAGTTCTTGGAAAGTTTTTTTTTTTTTTAAACGAAATATCTCCCTTTGGAGTGGACTCTGAGATTTGTAACTTTGTAGATCTTTTTTATGCCCAAACATACACACTGACTAAAATTCAAAAAGTGAAAAAGCATAATAGGACCCCATGAATTAGTTTCCCATAGAAAGCCATTATAAAGAAAGAAAACACAACCATTTATTGCACAAGTCATATGCTGGGCTCAATCTGCTTGCCTATATAATGTATGCATCATCAATAATGTGTATATACTGAATTTGATCTTTTTATATCACTGTTTTAATACATTAAGCCACATTAAACGCATTTTTCACATTAAATGTTTTAGAATGTTCCGCTGTTTTTAGTGATTAAAATATTGCGGCGGGTGCTTTATATAGATTGCAAATGGCTAAAACTTGAATTTTGCTTACTTTTTTTTTTTTTTATGCCCAAACATACACACTGACTAAAATTCAAAAAGTGAAAAAGCATAATAGGACCCCATGAATTAGTTTCCCATAGAAAGCCATTATAAAGAAAGAAAACACAACCATTTATTGCACAAGTCATATGCTGGGCTCAATCTGCTTGCCTATATAAAGTATGCATCATCAATAATGTGTATATACTGAATTTGATCTTTTTATATCACTGTTTTAATACATTAAGCCACATTAAACGCATTTTTCACATTAAATGTTTTAGAATGTTCCGCTGTTTTTAGTGATTAAAATATTGCGGTGGGTGCTTTATATAGATTGCAAATGGCTAAAACTTGAATTTTGCTTACACCCCAGCACAGTGTTGTAGTCATATTGTCGGTACCAGCAGCAAACAGGTTATTAATTGTACAATGAAGATTCACCGAATGGAACAGAGTCGCTGATTCACTTGATCCCTGCACAATTTGTCATGGTGACATCCAAGGAAAATAAAGTGTGATGTCAAAACATTAAAAATTAGATTGTGAAAATACATTGATTATGTTGTGATTACAAACTCTAAAACTATAAACGTTCTTCATTCCCTCCAAGAAGCTTGTTGGTGAGTGAATGGCACCTTGTTAATCACTTTCCTGAACCTTCACCTTCATGATTTTCAATTTGTCAGCATTAGTTAATGCATTAGAAATCATGACATAAACTAACAATAATGACAATATTTTTACAGAATTTGTTACTTTAGGCTCATTTTAACACATATAGGCCTTCAGTAGTTAATTTCTGAGTCATGTTCATTCAACATATTCGTTCCAGACTAAAAACTCATCTGTTTCGCTGTGTATTTACGGAATTCTTATTAGTTTTAAAATACATTTTAATATGATTTATTTTATTGTTGATTTTCTTTTTATGTATCTATTTTGATTATTTTAAAATCTTTTTTTAATATAAAGCACTCTGAATTATCATTGTGTATGAAATGTGCTATTTAAATAAACTTTAATTGGCTTCAACTACAACATGTTGAAAATGTATAAGTAGAAATTAAAAGGGTCATATGATGCGATTTCAATTTTTCCAAAATTCCAAAGTCCATTTCTGCGTATAAATATCACACCAAATAGAAACCGAGGTGAACGCACAGATAGTGTACAGACAAACGGCCGATTTTCGTTTTGTTCCCGAATGAGTGAATGATTAAAATGACTCAAAACGCGAGCAAGATGAGTTCCTGCGAAACACATCAATTGAACAAAATCTACTAGAAAATTATCCTTAATACATTACTAGGCTACTAATGCAATAATAAACATTTTTATAATACATTTTGAATACTTTATTACTTTACACATTTGCTCAATTTAGGAATTAATTGAGGACTGCATATAGAAATGTCTGGGTAGCCTACCTGAACTGACCCTGATCCAATCATCTCCATGGTCGTGTAAGCTCGTCTGACCATGTGATGTAACTCAGTGTTGTTGTACTCAAATCTGCTGCCATAGACAATTGTAGAGATGATCTTTGAAACTGCCAGGTTTACAGGCTGAGCTGTATCAAATGGTTTTCCTGCAAAAAGCAATTTTATTTCATAAGTAATTCTGCTTATATGGACTTTAAAACCAAGTGCTTTTGTCAACCACGTTACTATATTGTCCTTGTGGTTTTACAGTCTTACCTTCAAACTCTTCAAATTCCTCTTTTAAATATTGCATTTCTTCAGTGATAATCTCTTCACTTCTTTTCTTGCCCATTCCGAAGCCTCGCGGGTTTGCGAGAGCAAAGCGTCTCATTTCCCTCCAGTTTTCACCATTGGAAAACGAGATCCCTGCAGAGGAATCATTTATCCATTAATGTTATCAAGCAGAATTTAAATGGTTGTGATTTCTTTGTGATTATTGTATCACATGCCTAATCTTTCTTTCTCATTTGACAACAGTACTGTGATGGTATTGTATCAGATCATAATATCATGGAGATTTACCATGATAATACATAGACAATTAATTCGTACCATATCCTTGGTTGAAATCATGAAATATGGGTGTAATATCTCTGTCTCCAAACTCCTCTGAAAGGTTCACTAGTGCCTGTTTGACAGCCTTGTATCCTGTCAATATTACCAAAGTGCACCGTGAAAACCGAACCATATTGTTTTGACAGCTGTAGTCAAGTCAAGTCACCTTTATTTATATAGCGCTTTTAACAATACAGATTGTGTCAAAGCAACTGTACAGCATTAATTAGGAAAATAGTGTCAATAATGCAACGTGACAATAGTAAATACTCATTTTTCAGTTAAAGGCAGTTCATCATTGAATGTCATCATCCAGTTCAGTTTAAATAGTGTCTGTGCAATCAAGTCGACGATATCGCTGGAAATTAAGTGTCCCCAACTAAGCAAGCCAGAGGCGAAAGCGGCAAGGAACCAAAACTCCATCGGTGACAGATTGGAGAAAAAAACTTGGGACTCCAGTTCCCTTCTGACCAGACAACCAGCAGTTCAATTCCAGGCTGCAGCAAAGTCACATTGTGCAGAGGACTCAACTGGCTCCTGTGGTCTTGTCCCGGTGGCCGTCTGAGACAAGGT
>NW_015505655.1:298643-298975 GCF_001515645.1 Sinocyclocheilus grahami
GTCTTGTCCCGGTGGCCGTCTGAGACAAGGTCTTTACTGGGGATCTGTATCTGGGGCTCATCTAGTTGTCCTGGTCTCCGCTGTCTTTCAGGGCTGTAGAGGTCCTTTCTAGGTGCTGATCCACCATCTGATCTGGATACAGACTGGATCTGGTGGCTACGGTGACCTCGGAATAAGAGAGAAACAGACTAATATTAGCGTAGATGCCATTCTTCTAACGATGTAGCAAGTACATCGGGTGTTATGAGAAGTGTTCCCGGTTCCGGTTGACCTAATTAATGCAGCCTAAAAATCCTTTAACGGATTTGAATATTAGAAATGTGTTAGTGTGT
>NW_015505655.1:299097-308654 GCF_001515645.1 Sinocyclocheilus grahami
GCAGTTGATTTTGATATTCTAGGTATTATCAAATGGCCAGAGTTTTGAGAACGCAGCGGACGTGGAGGACTATAATGTAACAAGAGCTTGTTCAAATACTGAGGTGCTGAACCATTCAGGGCTTTATAAGTAATACGCAAGATTTTAAAATCTATACGATGTTTAATAGGTAGCAAGTGCAGTGTTGACAGAACCGGGCTAATATGGTCATACTTCCTGGTTCTAGTAAGAACTCTAGCTGCTGCATTTTGGACCAGCTGGAGTTTGTTTATTAAGCGTGCAGAACAACCACCCAATAAAGCATTACAATAATCTAACCTTGAGGTCATAAACGCATGAATTAACATTTCTGCATTTGACATTGAGAGTCACTGTAAGACAAAAGATCATGAAAGTCTAAAAGCCATACAACTCTAATGATTTGTTTTCACTATATGACTGCTTTATTTATATCTGTCTTTATACTGTGATGTCTCTGTGGAGGTATGCAAGGACCTTTATTTTGAAAGGGTAGAAACACACAGCGTCTCCCTGACATGCTGCTTCAACACTAACTGCGGTTACTGAAACCACGCCTTCTTTCTTTGCTTGCACATTTGGGCGGCATTATGCAAATATTTCCACATAGTGAGGTAGATATGTGGGGGCGTGTTAGAACGAGCCGTTTTGGGGGGGCGTGGTAGAGTCTTAACTGTGATAAAGAATATCTCTTTGGTTTTGAGACTTTAGTCTTTGCAACTTCAGGGATCTTATCTATGCACAATCAGCTTGTGACACTCCAAAGAGAAAGGAAAACTTGAAATCGCATCATATGACCCCTTTAAAGAAGAGGACGGGGTGTTCCGAAAAAAAAAGAAATAAATGAGTGAGGCGAGCGCGAGAAAGAAAAAGTTAGTTTTCTTGTGACTTCTTTGATTTGATGTGAACAGCATTAGACAAGCGTCAAGGTGAGCTGCCGAGAAGCTGAACCGAGCTTGTGCTGTTGTGAGTTTTGACGGAGCCTGATCGCAGAGAAACTGAACTGCGTGTCTGTGATTATATAAGGAGGGGCATTGCTCATCGTGCTAGCTGAGGTGTGTTGGCACGAGTGTTCGTCTTCTACGGAAGGGAGCAGAGATACTGTGAGTTTCTCTTCACTGCTGTTTAACCACAGTTAATATTCTGAAGAAATACACTGACGTTATTTGCTGTTTTTGAAGCAAAGCAGCTTGAATCGAGTGATTTTGCTACTGTTGTTCGAGACAAAATCCTCGTGTGTCGTTTTTGATACAATAGTGCCGTCGTGGACACAAACGGCATTGCGAACACATTGAAGCTCTTCTTTTGACAATATTTTTCCTTCTATTTTTCATTTTTGGATGTTTTGCAGTATTTTCACTTAGAGACTTTGATATTCTTTTTGGATGGACTTGAGAACTGATAACTGAGTTTGCTTGAGTGAATGAATCCGAATTACGGGGTTTTTTTTAAGGGACTGTCTCGTCTACCGGAAATCTTCGTAGAAATATATTTTTTCCCTTATTATTTATTCCTGAACATTATTTTTCCTGTGTTTAAAGAAAAGGAAGAGACTTTCTGTTTTTGAACAGGTGGCTTTTTGTTTGATCTAATTCCCCTGCCATATCTGGACACTCCAACTCCAGCCCAGTTCTACTGTGAGGTAAAACTTTAACTCTGGGATTGTGAATCTCACTCAGGAATGTGAACTGACATGAAAGATATCTGGTGTGGAATGAAACATCTGTAATGTACTTTTGAGTGAACTGAGTACCATTTGAGCGCTCTATCAGAACTGTTGTTGTTTTTCTATTTTTGTTTTAGTATTATTGTTGAAAGAAGTGAAACCGAACAAAAGTTTGAATCTGAACAAAACTTTATTTTTAATTTTTTGTACATTTCTTGGTGAAGGCAAATTTAGCAAGGCAGATAAAAACATACTTAAATAAGTACAGGAATTAAATGTACTAGGGGTTGAAGACCTAGATCTTGTCATTTCCCTAGTCATCCAAGATATATTGTAGCAGAAGTTAAACTCACCCCTACATTGTAGTGAAATTCCCCTCTACATCTCAAATCTTCAGATTTTTTGCTCAATAGCTCACCTCCCAAAGGCTCATGTAGGTTTTCTTGGGGTTGAGCATGTGCAGGTTTCCCAGCAGTGGCAACGGTTTCCACATCCTGAGAGCTGAAGCTGATGGAGAACAGGTAAATAACCAAAAACAGCAGCACAGTAGCAAATAAAGCTCCTGTGATGGACACATGCATGAAAAGCGGCTGCACTAAAGCCATAGTAAGAGAGATCATCACAACATATCTCAGATCAATCATGAATTCCGGCTTTGCCGTAGGTTGTGTAGTCTTGTTCTTAAATACTTTGGAAAGTAGCAGGTGGAGCCAAGAGGTAAAAAAAAATAAATCAAGGATGAACTTTAGTCAAAAACAAGGTCTTTATTAACGGTAATTATCAAGTCTTTACTAACCAGGAGAGAACCTCACTGAGATTAAAAATCTATTTTACAGGAGTGTCCTGGCCAAGATAGGTGGCTCAGTTATACAAATACACATAAATAACAAAACTACACACAATAAAATATCATTAAAAAAATACAGCCTTAGAAGCATTTGCAAATCACTAAATCATTTTCTAGTGCATGCATAAGTGTTTTAAAATTACTGTGAGACACCAAATGATTTAGCCTCAATTTCTTCCAGGCTTATACAAAATTGAGAGAAATGTCATGCTTGTATGGTACATTTAGTTCTAAAGTTTCCTCTTAATGTTAGTCAACAAGATAGATAGACACAGCGTGGCAAGATTGTTGCAAGCGCAGCACAGTCCACACCATATAAGAACAATGTCCATAAAAGTGTTACGATGATCTACTGTCATGATGAGACTTAAATGCAAAGCTCTCTAACTCTTCAGTTTTTTTTCTATCCAGTGACTATTAGTATTTTCAGTGTTGTTATTCAGGTATAAATAATTGACAATAATGTTGTCATGTCATTACTTTTTTCAGGGCTGGCGCCAAAGAAAATACTATTATAATCTATATAAAGTGATAGAGTTGAGAACTTGTTCAGATCTGTTCTGCTCGAGGTTGTGGAGAGCTCTCTAACTATGGCTTTAGTGGAGACGCTTCTCATGCATGTGTCTTCCAGGACCCAAACCACTGCCACTGCTGGGGAACCTGCATCTGCTGGACATCAAACAACCTCACGTGAGCCTCTTGGAAGTTAGTTTAGCTTTTGCTTTTCAAATGACTTCAATCTTTCGGTCGTTCTGTGGCGTTTCTGTGCTTGTTTTTGAACATGAAATGTTTATTTAATGCAGTTAAACTTGATTAAACCGAACAATGTTAAATGCTTTTTCTTGTCTTCTCTGTTGAACATGTTTCACTTGGATTTGCAAAGGGCTCAAACTTTCTCACCAATTTAAATGATGATATTAAAAAAGCAAAATGGAAGATTTTGCATTAAATTTTAAAATCCAAAATGTTCTTTCTCGTTTTAATTCTAAACACCCAAAAGTCCACTCTTGAACTTCAGTGAATGTTTTGATCCCACAAGCCAACTTGTTTTGACTTCAGCCAACTATATATATATATATATACACACACACACACAGTGGGGGAAAAAAGTATTTAGTCAGCCACCAATTGTGCAAGTTCTCCCACTTAAAAAGATGAGAGAGGCCTGTAATTTTCATCATAGGTATACCTCAACTATGAGAACCCAACTTTGGGTCAAATATGGACTAACTCAACTTTTGGGTTAAAAATGTAATGTAAAAATTTAACCCAATGGTTGGGTTAGTCCATATTTGACCCAAAGTTGGGTTGAAACAACCCAGCATTTTTTAGAGTGTATGGTCATTTCACACTTTTACAAAATAATGTGTACTTAGCCAGAAAACACTGACATCAATTTAAAAAAGATGCTTTTGCTGCCAAAATGGTGCAGTGACTCACACATTTTAGAAAGTGCTTTAATCAGACACACTTCACCTTTCTTATTTTATATATGACATGGTTTTAAGCTCACTATAGCTGGAACAGTACATTGTTCATGTAAAAGTACAAACTAGAATAATTGCACTGGGTTTTTGGATAGCTTAAGTAATATTTATTAAACCTGAACTTTTCCCAGTTGATTGATGGATCAGTTTAGTTGTCGTTCGGCTCTACTGATTGCACACAGTTTGTAGGGTGAAGGGGTCAAAGTCAGACCCACGACTGGTGAGAGATCCAGCTCATCTTCAGACAATCCTGGAGGAGGAGTGAAGCGGAAATGCTGAAGGAGGGAGGTGAAGAACAAGAAGAGCTCCATCCTGGCCAAACTCTCTCCAAGACAAGCCCTGCGGCCTGAAAGAGAATAAAAGAAATAACATTTGGAATGACTGCTTTTGAACAGTAACATATTGGGATCAGGACAAATCAAAAATACTGAAACACAATCAAGCCATTCGCATCAGGTTCAGGTCTAATGTCAAAGTCCAAACATGATACCAGCAGAGAAGGGCATGAAGGCGTCTCGTTTCTTCAGCTGACCCTTCTCATCTAGAAAGTGTTGAGGGTTGAAGGTGTTTGGTGTCTTCCACTCATTCTCATCCCTCAACACAGACGTCAGCAGCGGTAGAACACACGTCCCCTAGATTTCAGAAGTGATTTAAAAAAACATTCATTATTTAATTTAAAAAATGTGTATTTCAGTTATTTGCCAAGGCAACATTTCTAGTCTTCATTTAGGGAAGTTGAAGTACTAAATATAAACGTTAAATTAAAACTGAAATAAAAATGAATAAATATCATATAGACATATTTTAAAAAGGCAAATAAAAAAAATAAAAATGACAAAACACCTCAAAGACCTTAAATACAATGTTAAAAGAAATATGTGCTATTTTAGTATCATTGAGATACTATTATAGTTGTTATTAATATTTTTAATCTGTCTTTACTTTTATATTTTCTGTTTTCATCAAGTTTCAGTTTTAGTTAACTATGTAACTCTGGGTTATATTGACATTTTGAGGCAACCTAAACAAAACTGACCTAGAAGTGATTTTCACACAGAATTGTTTGAACAATTGAAATTGTTGTATAAAATTATACTGTATATATTAAAACAATATTATGTACATTTTCTTAAATTTGCAGGTTGATACTGATCATTTTTGTAATTCAAATAAACAAGCTGTACATCATGTTTTGGTAACAATGTTATTTTTTTATTATTATTTTAGATGTGGTATCTACAATGTTTTTAAAATGCTGTAGTGCAATATAACCTAACTGCATGTGTGGTCTCTTGGGAAGTATACTGGACACAAATAAGTAACACAAACCTGAGCAGATTGAGCCTTAAAAATTATCTAAAAATTATTTTAAAAAACACAGGCAGATGGATTTAACTTAGCAATGTGTTGTAAAGAAAAATAATATATCACATAAGAAAGACTAACCTTCTTGATGAAGTATCCATTGAAGGTAACGTCACAGCTGGTCATATGAGGGAGATTCATGGGTACAATATTAGCCAGTCTCTGAACTTCATGGATTACAGCGTTTGTATATGGCAAGCTCTTTCTGTCCTCTGAAACAGGTTCACGGCCAGCAAGTACCTGGTCAATCTCCTCCTGAACCTGATCTATGACCAGTGAAAGAACATACAGTATAAAGCACACAGAGTGTTAATATCAGTGAGATCTCTCATTATGATTTAAGACAAATCTGAAAGTGTTGATGAGAAGTGTGTATTTTCCTCCCTCAGTTTGGACGTCTGACCTTGTATATGAGGGTATTTGGCCATGAGCATCAGACCCCAGCGCAGTGTCGTGCCAGTCGTGTCTGTACCAGCAGCAAAGAGGTTTGACACTGTAATGAGCAGATTCTGCTCGTGGAAATGTGACTCTTTTTCTCCAGATTCCTGCATGAAACACAAACTTCATTCTCAGGATGAGGCTAAAAGATCCAGTACCACGAAACGTGCATATAAATGAATAGTTAATTCAATAATGACAACCAAACACCAGCGGTGAAAGTTTAAGCTATTGCTGGCCAAAAATGGCATAAATTTCCTGTAATACTTTACTTGTATGCTTTGTTTGTGAATAAGGAAGGAGTCGATGAATCCTCTGCTGTCAAGCGGATTCAAAGTCTCCTGTAAGACGTTCACCAGCTCCTTTATTTCTCTTCTGAAGCTTTCCACATTTTCCATCAGCAGTCTCCACGTCTTCATCCAGGGCCCAAGAAATGGACACATGTTGTAAATCTGCAGGTAGAGACACACAGCAGCTGTTCGTCTAACATAAGGAAATAGAGTTTCAGGCCAGAGCCAAATCTATTTTAACAGCACCTGAGCATGTGACTGAACTGTATAGAGCATTTTTGGTCATTTTCTCATATTTTCAAATCTGACTGGATCCATATGGTTGCCTCTTATATTAAACACCATTAGCTTTTTCACTGGCAGTGTTTTAAAGTGCACCACAGAACCACGGTTTTCGATTCATGAATTTCTTGTGTATTACTCTTAAAAATTAAGGTTCTTTATTGGCATCTATGGTTTCAAGAACTTTTAACATCCACAAAAGAGCCTTTAGTGAAAAAACATTCTTTATCTGATAAAAAATGGTTCTTTTAAAGGTGCCATAGAATGGAAAACTGTATTTACCTTGGCATAGTTGAATAATAACAGTTCTGTACATGGAAATGACATACCGTGAGCCTCAGACACCATTGTTTCCTCCTTTTTATGTAAATCTCGAGAATGCAAAAGACCACTGAAAAATAAGCGAATCAGAACATAACACCGACTGTGACGTTACAGTCAGGATCACTAATAGTTACGCCCCCAACATTTGCATATCCCCGCCCATGTTCTATGCCAGCCACCAGCCGAACCTGCACAGCCGAATCATCAGAAGTTCTGCAGGTATTGTGAGGAAACAAGCGAGAATAATAGCGAAAATGGTAGATCATGGAAATAAATGTTATGTTCCAGGCTGTGCAGGGGATGTGATGTGCAGGGATGGGTTGGTGTCTGTATTCAGAAAGGCACGGAAAACAAATAAGGCGCGTTCTAATAAAATAACGCGAGCCACTAAAGGGACATGGTTAGCTACTTGCTAGCGGTAGCCTGTTACAGGACATAAGATTTCACTTACCACATAAACAGAGTAAGGAGAGATGACCAAGGATGATTTAGAGATCCTGAGCACCACTGACAAGCATCTGATCTTGTAAAATGTGTGGTAAGTACTGCCGCTGTAGTTTACATAGAGCATGTGCGATCGCAAATCTTGAAAGTGAAAGTAAAAAGCGATCGTGCATTCGCATATCCCCGCATATTAATAGCGGCTCCCTGATGCCCATATTTTATATACAGTATAATTACCCAATGCAAGAGACAGTATTAAAAATATATATTTTCCCAGTGTTTCCTTCCTGCTGTGTGAGCTACTGAAATGAGCCGCACTCTGAAACAGCCAATCAGAGCAGAGCTCAACGTTGAGCTACACTGTGAAACAGCCAATCAGAGCAGAGCTCAACATTATTATTCATGACCCTTCCAAATAAGGTAAAAACAGACCATTTCATTCTAGGGACAAATCCTAGGGTTGTAAATGGACATATAAAACCGTTTCTGGAGATTTTTCGCCCTTACCTAAACCACATACCTTCTATGTAGATATCAGAGAACCATTTAAAATATTGTATCAATGCATTCTATGGCATCTTTAAGAACTGTTAAAATTAAAATGCAATAGGAGAATACGAATGCACAGAAAACAAGGCACACGTTGCCTTTAAGCAAAGTGCTCCGGTTTCCCATTAGTTTTTAATTCTTTCAATTCCAAATGTGAGGAGCCGTTTCAGTTTACCATATAAATCCATGCGGTCACCTTACAAAACAAGAGCAACTGAAGTCACGTGATCCACAACTAGTCTACACAGCCATGACACAGGGTTATTGTTGTTCACTAAAACTAAAACTTTCTAATTTTCATTTAATTGACATTGAAGTACTAAAATAACTAAAGCTAAATCTGAAATCAAACTTAATAAAAACTATATAGACTTACACTGATAAAAATAAAGGTTCTTTATTGACATTTAAGTTTCCATGAAGAACCTTTAACATCCATGCAATCTTTCCATTGCACAAAAGCGGAAAAAGGTTCTTTATAGAACCATTATAGTGGAAAAAGGTTCTTCAGATTATTAAAATTTTCTTCACACTAAGAAAAAATTTTTTTTTAAGAACTGTTCACTGAAAGGTTCTTTGGGGAAGCAAACATGGTTCTTACTTTATATGGCATTATTGCAAAAAACAAAAAACTTTTTTAAACCTTTACTTTTAAGATCGTAGAATAGATCAATGATACTAAAATAAAACAGCATGGAACTGCACCAAAAACACTGGCGAGTACCTGTATCACAGCAGAACCAAGCATGCGGATGTTCTTGTTTGCCTTGTCCACCATATCCTGAAACTTTGGGTCCTCATATTCAAATCGTTTCCCATAAACAATAGCTGAGATAATGTTGGAGACGGCATAATTCACTGGTTGTGTCGTGTCAAATGGTTTTCCTGCAATACATATGCAAACCGAGAAGAAATATAGAGTGATATTTAGAAAACAATATCACTCTATAAGAAATATCAAATTTAGAAACATTTGTCATTCACGCAGGCAGTTGTTCTACCTTGAAACTTCTCAAACACCTCCCGCAGGTAACGTGTCTCATCCACTATTTTCTCCTCGCTCAGCTTCTTGCCCATTCCAAAGTCTCGAAGAGCTGAAAGAGCGAATCTTCTCATCGCCTTCCAGCCGTCGCCATTAGCAAAGACGATTCCTGTGGAGAAACAGAGAGGATGACTGATCCACTCCAACAGAACTACTTCATATTCTTCTAATTTTTTTATATTAAACATTTACTTATCCATTAACAAGAATAGAACAACTGAGCCACAATGGAAAAGTTGTCAAAAACTCAATGTCAATGATTTCAATGATTAAGATCAAGCTTCAGCAGTGATGCATTAGTGTACATCATGCTGTGTCATGTTGTGTCAAGCTGATGTTTTACCGAGTCCATGATTGAAATCCTGGAATATGGGGGTAATGTCTCTTTCCCCGAATTCCTCCGCCTGGTTCACAAGTGCTTGTTTAACTGTCTTGTATCCTGCCAAAACCACAACCTTCTTGGGTCCAAAATGCACTGTGAACACTGACCCGTATTTCTTGGACAACTGTGAAACAAATTCACACAACATACTCATGCACTGATCTGTCACTAGTAGCAATTCATATGAGAATAAGCAAAGAACTTGGAAAGTGGAACTTAAAATAGGTGACAGAAAGTTCCTTAGCTCTTCAAATGCAAACTTATTTTGGTCTACAGCAAAAGTGGTCAAATATATGACAGAAAAGGTGAGCTTTCAAATATATGATTATATGAAAACATTTATCCAACTTTCAAAAACAAATGTGATGGTTGACATTTAGTATTTGTTGCACTCAACTATCAGGTTGCACCAAAAACCTGAAT
>NW_015505655.1:308673-309381 GCF_001515645.1 Sinocyclocheilus grahami
GTTTTGTGTCATGTTGGAATCTGTAAGAACAATGCTGTTAGGATCCACTTAGGATCCATAACATATTATGACAATAGGAACTCCAGGAATTTTTCTTTAATCTATGAAATATTGGTGAAGCAAAAACAAGTCAAGAAACAGAAACTCACTTTGCAGAGGCTCACGTGAGGTTGTCTGAGGTCTAATAGGAGCAGGTTCCCCAGCAGTGGCAGTGGTTTGGGTCCTGGAGGATCTTCTGGAGAGCTGGAGCTGTTGGAGAAGATATAAACAACCAAAAACAACAGCACAGCAGCGAGCAAAGCTCCTGTGGAGGACACATGCATGAGAAGCGTTTCCACTAAAGCCATAGTCAGAGAGCTCTCCAAAACAACTGTGAGTCTTCACACCAAATCTGTTTTTTTTTCAGGTCATTGTGTCTCAACATGCTGAAAACACGAAGGGAGGAGCTGAAAGCAGTTCACAGCTCACTGGCTGACGTCTGCGCACTCACATTCCTCCTAACACAGCCCTCAGAGTTCCTCTAAACCAAACAACCAAAATAGTGAATGTGTGCCAACTTAAGGCAACTGTACGTAGGGCTTTTACTTTAAAATCTCAGTTTCAAAATTGTTATCTTGTAAGTGTTATCTCGTTATATTGTAATTTAATAAGAAGAATGGCTTTTTCACACACTCACAGAAGTTACTCAAGCAAAACTCATTTTTGGAC
>NW_015505655.1:311081-311571 GCF_001515645.1 Sinocyclocheilus grahami
GTTTTTTATATTATTTTACAATACACTAACCTTCTTGATGAAGTATCCATTGAAGTGAACGTCACAGCTGGTCATATGTGGGATACTCATGGGTGCTATGTTAGCAAATCTCTGTGTTTCGTGGATCACAGCGTCTGTATACGGTAAGTTCTTCCTGTCCTCTGATACCGGTTGCCGTCCACCGATCACCTGGTCAATCTCCCCCTGAAGCCGATCTGCAAACACATCACACTTTAAATTTCACTTTCTGAACTCAGTCCACCAGCACAAGACATGCTCAAACATAGTAAGCTATATTTAACAAGACACACACCGAACAGCGAAAATGCTAAATGTCATGCCTGTTAACCAAAACAAAAAAAACACTGTGACTGATTGATAAAGGATATATTCCGGGTTCAGTGCAAGTTCAGCTCAATGTACAGCATTTGTGGCATAATGTAGCTTACCACAAAAATAATGTTCACACATCCGTCCTTTTTAAAAAAAA
>NW_015505655.1:312579-314800 GCF_001515645.1 Sinocyclocheilus grahami
GTCTTCAGGATTACTAGAAACTTCCAGGCAGGTGTTTTGGAGCTGATTGGAGCTACTCTCTGCAGGACAGTTTGACACATGTGGTCTAGTGCATGTTAACGTGGAAAAACAATGGAAAGGCAGCACAGTTGAATGCAAAACCTTTTTAAAATGGGTTAAACTTATTTTGTCATTCCACTGCCCTGCCTCTCGTGTTTTTAAACGCAAAATGCATTCTGCGTGAATGGTTACTAAAGCTGTTTTAAAAATATCATGTTGTTTTTATGGTTTATGGCGTTGGGTTGTCATGATGACAATGTTTGAAATTTGGACATAACTTGAACAGAAAATCATGTTAACACATGTTGTGTGGCTGTACTATTGAAATAGAAAGTTTTTTAATATTATGCCTCAGTGTTCAGTGTTTGATGTAAACTGCTCACCAGCTCTGATATCTCTTTGATATCGAGTGCTAGGTTATTCATGATTAGTTTCAAATTCTTGAGCCATGGACCCAAGAAAGGAAACATGTTGTAATGCTGGAGAACAAAAATGTATGCCATTATAAACCTCTTAATTATCTCTATTCTCACCGAATATATTGAAATAACATGTGAACCTGCACGGATGCTGTTCCACTCAGCCTGACGCTCTCATTGGCTCGATCCACCATACACCGTAGCTGAGGGTCTGTATACTCGAACCTGCGTCCATACACAATGGAAGAGATGACACTTGAGGCAGCGTAGTTCCTACAAAAGAACAGGCCGTAGTGTTCAGTACATCTGTCTACATTGCTGTATTTATCTCCATGTGTTTTTCAAGGAGACTTTTGTAACTTTGTTACTGTCTCTTTAAGATAAATCATGTGTTGTTGCATCTTTCATTGGTAAAAGCATTGGCTGAATTAATAAATGTACTTTACCTTCAAACTTCTCAAATTCTTCTAGTAAATGGCATGTTTACTCTATGATTTTCTCCTCTATCTTTTTCTTTCCCATCCCGAAGTCTCGTAAGTTGGTGAGAGCAAACCGTCTCATCTCTCTCCAACTCTCTCCATTGGCAAATATAATACCTACAAAGATGTTTCATTTCTAAAATTCATCTTACAGATATCATATATTCCTGTGGTGCTAGCGATGGTTTGATTCCCAGGAAATGCTTGAACTGATCAAAATGAAGACCTTGTAAGCGATGCAAGTCATTTTGGATAAAAGTGTCTACAAAATGCATAAATGTAAATCATATGCAAGAGCATATACAGTGGCTTTGGGCACCTAAGCCACAATTAAAATTGTATATATATATTTGCATTATATAACAAAACACCATGGTATTAAAATACATTTTAAAAATGAGTACTTTTCAATGAAAACATTTCACAAAATTAAAACAATATTTTCTTGAAAATATAGACACGTCTTGGAAACTTTTACTTTCAGAACTGAATCCATGCATCCATTAAAAAGAGACCTGGTTAAAAATACTTTAAAAAGTGGTTCAGAAAAGTGGAGTTGGTTCTGAGAAAAGATCGAGCATCACTTCAGCACATGCCACTTTGTTTTTGTACCTAATCTATGTGAAA
Organism: Sinocyclocheilus grahami; assembly: GCF_001515645.1. Lineage (NCBI taxonomy): Eukaryota > Metazoa > Chordata > Actinopteri > Cypriniformes > Cyprinidae > Sinocyclocheilus > Sinocyclocheilus grahami. The sequence continues at coordinate 314,144 of NW_015505655.1, forward strand.
TGTGAATAACAGACTATTATAAGTGTGACTTAAAACCTGTACCGGTGTATGTAACTTTGTATCCTTGTATGTAACTCATATGCTAATAAGTATAAAGAATCCGTTAAGTACATATAGGCCACTCAGCAGACTGGGGTGATCTTACCATGCCCTTTAGTTAAATCATGGAACAGTGGCGTGATTTCTCTGTCTCCAAATTCATCTGCATGATTAATAAGGGCTTGCTTCACTGTTTTGTAGCCAGCTAGCACAACCACTTTCTTTGGACCAAAGTAGACTGTGAAAACTGGGCCGAACTGCTTTGCCATCTGATTAAGATTGAAAGAGATGTTATAGGCAGTTATGTATGGAGGACCAAACCTGCAGAAATTAAAAATAAATAAAATATATGGATAAATAAATAAATAACAGGAAAATAAATAAAGAAATACATTTATAAAAACAAATATAGTTAATTTGTAATGAAATTTAACCCTGAATTTATTTATTACTTTTTTCCTTTATGTATTTTTCCTTTATGTATTATATTATTTTATGTATTTATTTTTTATATTTATTTTTATTCTTTTTAACTTTTATTTACTTATTCTCTCATTTATTCTCATATTTAATTAATTTATTTATTTTTCAATGTATTTATTCATGTCTTTATTTTTT
>NW_015505655.1:315588-318095 GCF_001515645.1 Sinocyclocheilus grahami
GGCGATGGTCAAAGTAGCCTAATAATGTAGTCTATTAACTATACAAAAAACCCTGTCTGTTTACTTAAGTAACAGATATGGGTGTCATGCCATAACATATTTTTAATACGACTGACTTTATATTTAATGTGAATTTAACATTGAAAGTTAATATGAATAAAAACATTGTAAGTTAGGTTACTTATCATAACATTTTTATTGTACAGAAAGACAGCAAAGAACATTTACATTATCAAAGAACATTTTCACAGTCTAGAGTTCAAGCACTCTCAAAAACTCCCATTAAAATCACTGAAGCTGTTTACACTGTGAAATGAATATCTTACTTACAGATTCATACACGCATCTGTAGTTTGTTGTTTCTAAGGACAGAATTCGCCAGAAAGAGGTATTCAGACAGCGAGTGAGTGAAGCTTAGCGATGACTCATCTGAACACCTCTGATTGGCAGTGGTGGAGGTAACGAATTACAACTACTCACGTTACTGTAATTAAGTAGTTTTTTATGGGGTTCCATTTGTGTCAAAAATGAGTCGACTGCTTTGTGTTTTGTACTATACATTTGTCTTTGTCTACAGTCATTGCCTACTTGTTCAGGTAAATCAGTATTTGTAGGCGTGTATGTTGTGTGTTGACGTCGTCTTAATCTGTCGTCCTGCCTGCTTTTTCTCTGTCATTTAATTACTGTCGTCCTTATTGTCGTTTTGTTCTGTCGTCTTGTTCTGTTGTCCTAACTGTCGTCTTATTCTGTCATCTGTACTGTCGTCTTGTCCTGTCGTCCTAACTGTCATCCTGTTCCGTCGTCCTAACTGTCTTCCTGTTCTGTCGTCCTAACTGTCTTCCTGTCCTGTCGTCCTAACTGTCGTCCTGTTCTGTCGTCCGAACTGTCATCTTATTCTGTCGTCTTAACTGTCATCTTGTTCTGTCGTCCTAACTGTCGTCTTGTTCTGTCGTCCTAACTGTCGTCTTGTTCTGTCGTCCTAACTGTCATCTTATTCTGTCATGCTTAATGTCGTCTTGTTCTGTCATCAATACCTTAAGCAGCTCAATAAAGTTAGTTTCACATTTCATATTTGACTAGGCTGCTTTAGGAACCGTCTGCAAATTCACCTCACAGTACAAAACGGAGTACAATAATTCATTCAAATTCATGTTCACAGGACTATAGTAAATGCCTAGTGGGCAAACTGACTAAATATATTTTGCCAATGTCTCGCCTTGGACAATACTTCCAACATCTCCCTTACAGTCTGTACAGTACACAAATATTTTCATGAAAAATTAGGCTACTGTATTTTTTTTCTTCATGTTACAAAGGTTGTAGGTTGTAGAAGACTGACTTATTACAGGTGAAATTTTGCCAATACCTGCTTTACTGGACGTACATTGCACAAATATGTTTAGTAAAAAAAACTACTGTAATTCACCAAAAAGGCTTTTTCATGTTCCAAGTACTACAACCTTTGTAACATCAACAAACCCTTTTGATAAATTACACGTATATGTATTTTTGTACTGCACATACAGTAAAGGAGATATTGACAAAATATCACCTGTAGTAAGCCAGTCTCATAACTAGGAATGTACTACAACCGTTTGGAACATGAAAAAAACCTATTGATAAATTACTATATTTTTTCTAAAAATATTTTTGTACTGTACATACAGTAAAGGAGGTATGAGCAAAATTTCACAAATCGTAAGTCAGTCTAGTAACTGCAAATGTACTACAACCTACAAAAAAAACTGCGTACAGTAATTTTTATGAAAATAATTGTGTACTGTACATAGGCCTATATGACGAGAGATACTGCCAAAATATCACATGTCAGTATCTAGGAACATACTACAACCTTTGGAACATGAAAAAGCCTTTTTTGGTGAATTAAAGTAGTTTTTTTTATTTTTCTAAACATTCATTTGAATTAATTATTATACTTCATTTTGTACTGTGAGGAAAATTTGCAGATGGTCCCTAAAGCAGCCTAGTCAAATATGAAATGTGAAACTAACCGACAGAACAAGACGGTGGTAAAGAGGACAGAATAAGATGACAGTTAGGTTGACAGTAAAGACGACAGTAAGGACGACAGAACAAGACGACAGTCAGGAAGACAGAACAGGATGACAGTTAGGACGACAAAACAAGAAGGCGAGTAGGGACGACAGAACAAGACGACAGTAAGGAAGACAGAACAGGATGACAGTTAGGACGACAGAACAAGAAGGCGAGTAGGGACGACAGAACAAGACGACAGTTAGGACGACAGAATAAGACGATAGTTAGGATGACACAACAAGACGACAGAACAAGATGACAGGACAAGATGACAGTTAGGACGACAGGACAAGATGGCAGTTAGGTCGACAGTAAAGACGACAGTAAGGACGACAGTACAAGACGACAGTAAGGAAGACAGAACAGGACGACAGTTAGGACAACAGAACAAGACAACAGTAAGGACGACAGAACAAGACGACAGTAAGGAAGACAGAACAGGACGACAG
>NW_015505655.1:318752-319120 GCF_001515645.1 Sinocyclocheilus grahami
CAGAACAGGACAACAGTTAGGACGACAGAACAGGACGACAGTTAGGACAACAGGACAAGACGACAGTTTGGACGACAAAACAGGAAGACAGTTAGGACGACAGGACAAGATGACAGTTAGGTCGACAGAATAAGATGACAGTTAGGACGACAGAACAGGACAACAGTTAGGACGACAGAACAGGACGACAGTTAGGACAACAGGACAAGACGACAGTTTGGACGACAAAACAGGAAGACAGTTAGGAGCCCACAATTTTAATTGATATTCAAACCTTTGACGGCACATCAGTAGCCAATAAAGATATCCGATCGTGAACGGATCAATAACAGCCCTGATATCTGAAGCGGGAAAAGCGCCGCTGCAGC
>NW_015505655.1:319706-320557 GCF_001515645.1 Sinocyclocheilus grahami
TTTTTTATTTTTCTAAACATTAATTTGAATTAATTATTATACTTCATTTTGTACTGTGAAGAAAATTTGCAGACGGTCCCTAAAGCAGCCTAGTCGAATATGAAATGTGAAACTAACCGACAGAACAAGACGGTGGTAAAGAGGACAGAATAAGATGACAGTTAGGTTGACAGTAAAGACGACAGTAAGGACGACAGAATAAGACGACAGTCAGGAAGACAGAACAGGATGACAGTTAGGACGCAAGAGGGCGAGTAGGAACGACAGAACAAGACGACAGTAAGGACGACAGAACAAGACGACAGTAAGGAAGACAGAATAAGACGACAGTCAGGAAGACAGAACAGGATGACAGTTAGGATGACAGAACAAGAAGGCGAGTAGGGACGACAGAACAAGACAACAGTTAGGACGACAGGACAAGAAGGCGAGTAGGGATGACAGAACAAGACGACAGAACAAGACGACAGTAAGGACGACAGAATAAGACGATAGTTAGGACGACACAACAAGATGACAGGACAAAATGACAGTTAGGACGACAGGACAAGATGGCAGTTAGGTCGACAGTAAAGATGACAGTAAGGACGACAGAACAAGACGACAGTTAGGACAACAGGACAAGACGACAGTAAGGAAGACAGAACAGAACGACAGTTAAGGCGACAGAACAAGAAGGCGAGTAGGGACAACAGAACAAGACGACAGTAAGGACGACAGAATAAGACGACAGAACAAGATGACAGGACAAGATGACAGTTAGGACGACAGGACAAGATGACAGTTAGGTCGACAGTAAAGACGACAGTAAGGACGACAGAACAAGACGACAGTAAGGAAGACAGAACAGG
>NW_015505655.1:321038-321512 GCF_001515645.1 Sinocyclocheilus grahami
AGACGACAGAAAAAACGAAAGGTAAGGACGACAGAAAAAGACGCAAGAAAGGACGACAGAACAAGACGACAGTAAGGAAGACAGAACAAGATGACAGAACAAGACGACAGTAAGGAAGACAGAACAAGACGACAGAACAAGACGACAGTTAGGACGCCAGGACAAGAAGGCGAGTAGGGACGACAGAACAAGACGACAGAACAAGACGACAGTTAGGACGACAGGACAAGACGACAGTAAGGAAGACAGAACAGGACGACAGAACAAGAAGGCGAGTAGGGACGACAGAACAAGACGACAGTAAGGACGACAGAACAAGACGACAGTAAGGAAGACAGAACAGGACGACAGTTAGGACAACAGAACAAGAAGGCGAGTAGGGACGACAGAACAAGACAACAGTAAGGACGACAGAACAAGACGACAGTAAGGAAGACAGAACAGGACGACAGTTAGGACGACAGAACAAGAAGG
>NW_015505655.1:321993-326774 GCF_001515645.1 Sinocyclocheilus grahami
TGTTATTTAATAACTTAATTGCAGAAGGAATAAATGAATTCTTGTACCGATTCAATCTACATCTTGGAATTCTAAATCTCCTACCTGATGGCAGCATCACAAACTCACAGTTCAAAATGTGTGTTATATCATGCAGAATCTTATCTGCCTCCCTCAGCATAGACTTTTCATATAGAGTCTGGAGATAAAGAGGTTCTATCCTGTCCAAGATTTTCATAGCTGTTTGAATAAAACGTCCAAGTCTTGATTTCAGCTGTACTGTCAGATTACCATACCAAAGGTGTATACCGTATCTGATCACATTCTCTAGTACAGCTTGGTAAAACAACATCATAATCTTGCTACTGACACCATAAAATCTGAGCCTTCTCAAAAAATACATTCTTTGTTGTAGCCTGGTACATAAGCTTTCAACATGAACATGCCATGTAAGAGAGCAGTCAAGAAAAACACCAAGATATTTATATGAGGACACTTGTGCGATTTGAACATTATGAATATAAACAGGGCTATGGTCGAATATCATCTCCTCAGTTTTCTTCACATTCACAATTACGTGGTGAGCATCACACCACTCAGTAAATTGCTTGATTTCAGAGCGGTAAGACAATATGTCTTGATCTTTATATAATAAACTAAGAATAGCGGTGCCATCACTAAATTTCACAATGTGGTTATTATCATATTTGCTCACACAACCATCTGTATATAATGTGAAGAGAACTGAGGAACTCACACATCCTTGAGGTACTCCTGTACTAATATACTGTAAGTCAGAGATTGTCTTATTGACCTTAACCTGTTGGGTTTGACACGCATCCGCCTCCTGTCGATTACAGAGTCTGAATATCCACGCAGGAGTGCAGGTATTGCACATAATTTTAATAATTCCTGCACAAATGTGGCAAGAGCTTTATTGTAATATGAGAACACAGTTATGTAATCGCAGAAAACGGGATGCGAGCTCTCAAATAGGCCTAACTTATACAAATGAACTGCCTGTCCTCTCACTCCGATATTGTTTGTGCGCAGACTGTGCAATCGCGATCTCTCCATGCTTTTATTTAAAAAGTAGAAATTATTTATCTTTGCTCCTGGATTAAACTGTCAAAAGCTGACTGTGTAATTGTCTTTTTTTCAATTCAATTCAGTGAATTCAATGAATTTTTAAATTCAATTCAGTTTGAAATCAAATTTGAAATCATGCTTGCTTTTGCTGTAAGCTTTTGCATCAAAGTTACCCTATTTTAAAGACACAAATACACAGAATGAGCAAATGTTTAAGATTGAGATTTTTGTAATGGTAATTGATCAATATTTGTATGTAAATAAAAGCCTATATTAAAATCTGTTCATCATATAAAGCGCATGTGTCTTTTTAGAAGACTTGGATTAAACCAATTTCAAAGCTTGAAATAAAGACTGCCTTGAAAAAATGGATGGACAAAAAAAAATTAAAATATCTATATGGCAGTACACAGTATAGTGCACATTACTAGTCTTGTAGTGAACAATTAAAGTCAATACACTGAAAAAAAAATTGTCTGCCGTCGTAATCTTTAATCAGAAACTGAAAATTGGCTTCTGCTCTGGAATGTGTTCTGGCTCTGATGACGTCAGTTTGTCGGCTTCAGGAGAATCCGCTTGTTAAGTCGTGACGTAAGGACTGCTGTTTCCAGGTCCAAACCTCTACTCATTTCACTTGAGAATACTATCTCAACAGCCATTTATGAGCATTATTTAATTAATATTACATATTTAAGCTAAGCATTTAAAAATTTGCTGTGCACACTACAGTCTCCGTGCTCACAGTGTCTCAGACACTAATATTTTAGCTGAATCACTGTCTGGCCATCTGGGATTTCAGTATGGAGATAAAGGTTAGGGTTATAATTTTTCAGTATTACATGACATCGTGAGTGTGTATATGCACAGTTTGTTGTTTTTTGGGGGCGTCTGACAGAGCGTTAGGACCCAGAGTACTTTGATATTGATATTTTTCAAGGTATTGAAGTTAGAAATTCCTGTATCATGACCACTAATTGATATACTTTTTCAATAAGATAAAAGCGGGTTTTGTTCAAAGTAGCTATTATCCACATAGATCCTTGATATTAATATTTTTTGTTAATTCATTAAAGGGGTCATATGAGGCCATTTCAAATTTTCCGTTCTCTTTGGAGTGTTACAAGCTGTTGGTGCATAGATAAAGACTAAAGTCGCAAACCCAAAGAGATGTTCTTTATAAAAGTTAAGACTCGACCACGCCCTCCTAAAATGCCGCCCAAATGTTCACACAAAGAAAGAAGGCATAACTTTGATTCTCGCTGTAGTATTGTTGCTGCCGCCGCCATGTCCTGAAGACGCTGTGTGCTTCATTGTGAAAGCGAAACTACTTTGTTTGGTCTTCCAAAAGAGGACACGACTACAAATCAGTGGTTAAGTTGTATTTACAACACTGTTCCAGAACACTTCAACCCAAATATTCAGATGTGTGCAGCGCATTTTACGGAGGACTGTTTCCTGAACCAGTAGCCTACAATGCGTCTGTGCACAAAGGCTGTTTCTATAAAGTGGGACAATTCCAACTTTGCAAAGACAGTCTGGTGCTTCTGACTCACAGCCTGTAAGTATATTTTCATATTTAAAGAATTTGCCACTGATGATTCAAACGTGAGTTCTGAGCAGTGTAGAGTAGCACTTGTTGTTTGTCATTTCTCCGATCACAAGTGCAGACATGTTTTTATGTTGACGCGGCGCTATACGCAACGCAACGCGTAAAAAGACCGTATAAGTCATTATAATCAGTAATTATGTCCCCACTGGATGCAACAAATGCCTCGTTTGTAATGGGTTTTATTGTTTTTGTCTTGTCGCGCCAGGACACACAGCATCACATTATGGTGAGGGGCGTAACATTTCCGTCACATGCTTGAGGTATTCGGCCAATCACAATGCACTGGATAGCTGGCCAATCAGAGCACACCTCACTTTTCAGAACGATGAGCTTTGTAAAAATCGACGCGTTTCAGAAAGGCAGGGCATAGAGGAGCAACAATAATGTACATTATGTGGAAAATAATGTTTTTAAACACATTGCATTACACCAAATACACAATATAATGTTCTTTTTAGAAACTTCATATGACCCCTTTAAATATCGCCGGCTAAAAAGTAACTAGTAACTAGTACTCTTGAGTAGTTTTTGAAAGGAGTACTTTGTACTTAAGTACTGTTTTGACACCAGTACTTTTACTTGTAATTGAGTATAATTTCAGCAATGTAACAGTACTTGTACTTGAGTACAAATTTTCAGTACTCTTTCCACCACTGCTGATTGGTCATTGCATTCATAAGCACAACAGCATCGTGTGTGATTGGTTATAATGTGCTGTAAAAATGTGTATGTCTCTGCCTCAGCGCTAGCCAGCGAACGCAGATTTAAATTTTTAGAACCTGATATGACACGCTGAACGATTTAATCATGCTGGTGTGATTGTATCAAATATAGAAAATATTATTCTGCTATTTTTTGTCTTTTGGAAGCTGCATTCAAAATCCACTTGGCTTAAAACTCTGAGGGGGCACGTGCCCCCTCACTTTGAATGGGCATGACGCCTCAGAATCACACTCCCAGGACGTGGTACCGTGAATCACGTGAATGAATGCAAGCGGAGTCGTCCTTCTCAGGGGTTATCAATATGTGTTCGACTTGAAGCAGCGCTGTGCAGAACGATCAGTGTGTGACATCAAAGTACCACGAGGGCGATTCGAAAGCATAAGGAGCGTCTGCTCTCTAATAGCTCTCAGGGTACTTTAGGCGCTTTAGCACTGGAGGAACCTTTTCATAGTTCCTAGAACTATTGACGGAAGTTCCCGCTTTTGATTTTTGATTTCACAACGATCGGTCTGGGCAGCTCTGCTTCAAGTCGAACACACCTAATAATGTGTGGGGCACAGAGCATGTCTGGGGAGGTGTAGTAGAATAATAATTAATTATTGATTATTAATTTGAATCGGTACATTATAACGAAAACAATACCTTAAAAATGAAAAGTACGTTTTTGCGATCACACCATTTAAAACTGGTAAACTCCTGGAAAGTCGAAGGATCCAGCAAGCGAATTCAAACAGTAAGTTCAAAACAGCACTATATGCAGAGAAAACCCGACCAATTTCAATGTCCTGGTGTCAGAAAATTGTTCTTTTCAGCGTGTTTTATAATGGATGCTGGCTGAAGGTGTTTTAGATTATACAGTGGTCAGCATTTTAGTGATTCTGAATGGATCCGTATAGTAGTACAGTCAGGTCAAGGCAGGAGCTTTAATGGTCTTTGGCGTCTCCCTGTGGTCCTGTTTGGTATTGCAGCTTGACTTGTGCTTATTTTTATTGAAAACGTTTAATTATTGATTGTTAAAATTGATAAAAACTAATCTCTTTCATCACCATCTGACCTCATCCTAAAAAAAAAAAAAAACCTTTGCTTCTCTTTACTTAATCCCCAATCTAGGTTGTACTTATTTGAACAATGCCTGAAACTTGGCATTATGAGCACTTCCTGTGTCTATTTGCCTCTTTAAGATGAATCGCTTGATGTATTCCCCAATTGTAAGTTGCTTTGAATAAAAGCATCTGCAAAATTAATAAATGCAAATGATTGATTGATTGAGGAACTATACATAAATAGTGAATTATAAAATTAATTATTTATTTATTTGATATTTATACAAAAAATAATAAATAAATAGGGGGGGGGGGGGGCATGGGCCTTTTTTTTTTTT
>NW_015505655.1:326907-335919 GCF_001515645.1 Sinocyclocheilus grahami
ACTTATTTTTTTTCCACTTCATACAATGGAAGTCAATTCTATGCAAGTTCAAAATATATTATTTTGTGTTCCACTGAACAAAGGAGTCATAAGAGTTTGGAAAGACATGAGGGTGGGTAAATGAAGATAGAATTGTCATTTCTGGGTGAACTATCATATATTTTATATCCGTGAAAAACAGAATTGTGCTCTTTAAGAACTCGTCAGTCAGGTTTGTCAACAAACCAATCGAACTGGTTGGTCAAAAGGACTGATCTCATTCATACTTACCTCACACAGGCTCAAATGTTGTTTGCTGACATCCAACATTAGCAGATTTCCCAAAAGTGGCAACGGTTTTGGCCCTGGAGGTTCATTTTCGTCTCTCTGAGACCTGAAGAACAGGAGATAAACAGCTAAGAGCAGAAGCAAGCAGCAGATTAATGTTCCTGTGCTGGAAACCTGAAGGAGTGCCTCCATGAGAGCCATGTTCACAGAACAATACCCAGAAGACCTTGAGGCTTGTGCAGTTCAAATGTAGCATAGGTGAAGTGGGAGTGGCTACATTTGGTCTTGGAGGTGGAGACTGTCAAAACTAGGACACAGTCCAATGTTGTTGTAGATGTACAGTAGATTACAGTTAAAGCAACAGTTCAAAATGATATTTTTTTTAAAACATATTTTTTTAAATATACCACTGTAAATTTGAAAACCCAGAGTAGCACAGCCCAATTATCTACTTTTAAAACATTTACTGTACTGTAGTAATTAGATTTTTTCTTAAATTAAAAGGTCTGAAACAAATATTGATAAGGCTTTTGTACAGCAAATGTGTTGTCAGTAAAGAATAAATAAATAAATGCCCAAGATCTGGCAAATAGCAAAGGGTAGGAAAGCATTTTTCTTCATAGACAAGTGAGAAGATAAGTAAGAAGCAAATTATATTAAATGAAGAATATATATATATATATTCAGAAAATACACCTTTAGGTTTATCTCATTAGCAATATTATTCTTATACACATTATGTAACTTAATGTAGTCTTAAGTGGTTAATATATTTTTGTGTTAACATGTTTAAGAAAATGATTGAGAAACTTTTGTTAAATTATCTTTTTTTTACTACAAAATTCTTACAGCACAACAAGTAAAAAAATAAACAAATACAACCCATGCAACTGCTACTCAAGGCAAGTTGTGCCAAAAACAGAAGTAAGAATAGTCTGAAGTGATTTTACACATTTCTCATCAGGTTTAAGTTATTTACAAACATAAATTTTGTGCATTTACTCAGATCAAGCAAAATCATGACAGTTCTTACTTAAAAAGAAGTATAATATGTTTTGATTGTCAAGTATCAGGAGCGTCTGATCGCACACAGCTTGTGTGGAGACGGATTCAACGTTATTCCTACAACTCCTTTGAGATCCAGCTCATCTCCAGACACTCCAGGTGGAGTCGTGAAGCGGTAGCTCTGAAGGAGAGAGGTGAAGAACAGGAAGAGCTCCATCCTGGCCAAACTCTCTCCAAGACACATCCTGCGGCCTGAGAGAAGAAAGAATGTGTTTAATTACAATTCAAATATTTATTTCTTCAAATCACTGGGTGTTTAGATTTGAACGTACCTGCAGAAAAGGGCATGAAAGCATCTCTCTTGATGAACTGGCCCTTCTCATCAAGGAAGTGTTCTGGGTAAAAGCTGTTTGGTTTTCCCCATTCGCTCGGATCCTTCAAAACAGACGTCAGCAGAGGAACTACAGTGGTGCCCTAGAAAATGAAGAGAAAAGACCAAAACTTTGATGTTCAAGATGCACATGGTATCTTCTCTTGGCTTTATATGTATTTATTCTTCTGACTGACCTTCTTGATGAAGTATCCATTGAAGGTAACGTCACAGCTGGTCATATGAGGGAGATTCATGGGCACTATGTTTGCCAGTCTCTGGGTTTCATGAATCACAGCATCTGTATAAGGTAATTTCTTTCTGTCTTCCACCACCGATTGACGTCCACCGATCACTCTGTCAATCTCCTCCTGAACTCGATCTGCACACAAATGCAACACATATTTGTTCCTTTGGACACTGTTGAATTCAGCATTGAGGAAAAACTCTTTGACATTACTGTATTTTTACCCTGTATTTGAGGGTATTTGGCCATAAGCATCAAACCCCAGCGCAGAGTCGTTCCTGTGGTGTCGGTACCAGCGACAAACAGATTTCCCACCGTCATGAGAAGATTCTCATGGTGAAAGAATGAGTCCTTCTTGCCGGATTGCTGACAAGTCCAAATCCATAAAGCACAAAATTATCCTTTTTACTAAAATAATGAGTAAAGCTAAATGTTGCAAAGTACTTAATTTATTCAAAATGTTCAACTATATTCAAAATAAAAACCATTGCAAGTTTAGCATATTGTGTGCAAGTCTAAACCGGTTTACTAATCAAAGCTACTGATTACTTTTGACTTTTCTTGCATTTCTATGCTACATGGTGATTTCCATACCTCATCACTCTGTTTATGGACGAGGAAGGAGTCGACAATCCCTCTGCAGTCATGTGGATTTAGAGTCTCCTGCAGTCCAGTGATTAATTTCACAATTTCTGCTCTATTTTTCATCAAATTCCTTATAATAATCCTTTTGCTGTTTAGGAACGGACCCAACCACGGAAATATATTGTATAGCTTATAAGTGCATATTCAGAGAGAGGAAAGAAAGATGTGCATGTATTAACGATTAAAAAAATTATTTCAAAGTCACCAAATAATTTCTGGTTAATATATAACTCCTACTTCCATACCATCATAGATGCCGATCCACTAACCCGAACATTTTCATTTGCTCTGTCGACCATTTCAGTGAATTGAGGGTCTGTGTATTCAAATCTGCTGCCGTACACGATAGATGAGATGATGTTTGACACAGCGTAGTTCACCGGCTGTGTCGTGTTGAAGGGTTTCTCTGTGAAGAGGAAACAACAAACCGTCTCTCAATGGATCTTATAAACTAAGAGCATGATTGCATGTGCGTGTCTCAGCTTGTACCTTCAAACTTATCAAACTCTCCTTTCAGATACTGAATTTCCTCTATGATTTTCTCTTCACTTCCTCTCTTGCCCATCCCAAAGTCCCGCAGGTTGCTGAGAGCGAAGCGTCGCATTTCTTTCCAGCTTTCTCCATTGGAAAAGAGGATCCCTGATCAACACAAAAACATCAGACAATGAGTCTAGATTCCTAGGCTAATAAACCATATAATGACTGAACACAATTTGGTGGTAAATTATGAATTGATTTAAATGCAAACAAAACATTGTTATTCTTACCATGACCATCATTAAGTATCCTGAAACCAGGCGTAATATCTCGCTCCCCAAACTCATCTGCATAGTTGACAAGGGCCTCTTTGACGGTTTTGTATCCAACTAATACCACAACTTTTTTAGGACCCAAAAACACTTGGAATATGTTCCCGTAGGTTTTGGAGAGCTGGAGGACACAAAGACAATTACAAACAAATCTCAAAACGTTAGGCTACTATTACTGTTTAAATGTGTTCATGTCAAGTTGTCACCTCACAAAGGCTGTCAAAAGGTCTTGTGAGGTCAAGGGTCAGCAGGTTCCCCAACAGCGGCAGTGGTTTGGGTCCCGGTGGCTCTTTCCCTTCTTTCTGAGATTTGTGGTCCGAGGAAAGGCGATATAAGAGCAATAACAACAGCAAAGCTCCCAGTAATGTACCTGCGATACCTGGAAAATACAGCAGAAACTCAACAACAGCCATTTTTCAGTGCTGCACAGACACTCTGATGCATTCAAGCCCTTGTAATACGTACATATGGGAGGAAACTCAAGTAAATCCAGGGAGAATTCATCATTCAAAACAAAGTAACCATGAGAATATAGACAAAACAAAGTAACCATGAGAATATAGAGCTGGTATAGATGCATCAGCAGCTCTCTTCACTGAATGATCAATTCAATGACTGTAAAATCTAAGTACTAAAGCCATAAAAGTATGCAAGTTAAAACATTTTATATATATATATATATAATATAAAACACCCTTTACATCACATAGAGGTAATATAATTCAAACAAGCTTTTTGTTTTGATCAATTCAATGACTGTAAAATCTAAGTACTAAAGCCATAAAAGTATGCAAGTTAAAACATTTTATATATATATATATATAATATATAAAACACCCTTTACATCACATAGAGGTAATATAATTCAAACAAGCTTTTTGTTTTGTATGATACTGTATATACAATGATATTGATTTGATTTTGATATTTCAGTAATGCATTTTTTCAGATGTTTTATCCATAGTGATTTACACAATAGAGGAATGATTTATTGGGCTAGGCATACTATACTATAAGCAGGTTAAACTGTTTTGCATCAAACACATGCACTCTCTAAAACCCCGCCTTCCAAAGGCATGACAGCCAATCCAGTTTCTGATTGGCTGAAAAGTCTGGGCCACTCCCCTGACTTTTTTTCTTGGCCTATCACTGACACTGTTTTATTGAATATTTTATTCATAATGATATAAACATTTTCTTATGGCACAATCTAAATATAAAGCATAACTCTGATTCTGCTCATTTAAACCAACGTTCACTTTCCTCAAACTTTATCCACAACTTTTATGAAGCATGAACGTTTTATGGATTTGAGCATGATCTAGGATACTTAAAATAAATCCAGTTCTTTTTACTTGAAGAGGTTTGTTTTGTCCTTTATCCCACTTACTGCACGCCTGCGACACCAAATACATAAACAAACACATGGAAATTAGGAATACTGAATTAGGATTTCCTAATATTATTTTAATGCCTCCGCTAAGATAAATATAGTCCATTACTACGTACAAGACAATGGGCATAACAACTAGACGACCACTGCAACAATATTACAGTATTTTAGTAGAGTTTTTTTGTCTGAAACGACAAAGCGCAAGCGTGCGGTGTAATACGAGACACATGAAAGTAGTGCCGTTTTTTTTTTTAAAACAAATGAGTGAATTAATGTCAGACTGCTGGATGGGGCGCGATTGACCTTACAGAATCGAGTTTGGGGAAATGTACGTTTATCTTTGTTCAGATGTTTAGACGTTAATGTAATATGTATTGCTAGAAACGACTTAATGTTTTTTGCTAGTTTGTTTGTTTTGAAGATTAGCCTACGAACCTAATTTCAATGACCATTTAATGAAGAAAAACATTTTATGTAAAGGTTTCAGGCCTTTTTGTACCCTATTCATGGAAAGTGTCACAGATATGCTGCTTGTAGTTTAGTAACTTAAAGTCCAAGGCAATTCAGAGAGTTGTTTCTAAACACATTATAAATGTAGAAATGTGTTGCTGAAAACACATTACAAAGACTGTGAACTGCACTCTAAAAAAAGATGGTTCTTTACATGCAGTGATGGTTTTATTTAGAGCCAAAGCATTCTGAAGAACCCTTTTATGCTTAAATGGTTATTTGTGTTAGAGTTTAGGGTTCTTTATCCTCGCCCTTTTGTTTTTCATATCTGTAACTGTCAAAGCACCTCAGTACTGATTTTCTGGAGTTCAGTGATCCAACTACACAGACTGTCAACACACTCTCAACAGGTAAATTATTGCATTCTTAAAATTTAAATACATTTTTAACTTTAAAAATTGAACTGGTTTCCAAACAAAATCCTTCCAAACTGGTTTGTATTTTTTATTTTTTTGGTCACATATAAGTGTGTGCAGCTCTGCTAAGCTGTGGGAATTCTCTCCTCTTCTCCACAAAGTAAGTAAAAGTAAAATATTTTTTTTAATTATTACTTGGGTTTATGTATAAACATACCCAGTCACAAAAATATTAAAACTATCCCATGACTTTATATCACTTTTTTCTTTTAAGATTGTGAAGGGCTCACATACTGTCCATTTTTGCTTTTGGCCTTCATAAACATAATTGTTTTTACACAAACAAATGGACACACTGTAACTCTAAACTCAATTGTGTATTTCAGATGCATTCCCACAACCTCATCATCTGCAGAGAAAAATCGCTACTTAATCACAACTAAATGATGGACTTAAAGGCATTATATGGATTGGATTGTGATTGTTTCACTGAAACTTGGTCTTCATCACATCTATTTTTTGTTCTTATTTTGTGTTTTACTTCTTTATGTATTTACTCATGTTCAATGTCAATTGTCATTCATTAATGCATTCAGCTAATAACTGTTGTTAAGAGCACTGACAATTTTGCATGTCAATAAAAATACAATTCACACAACATGCTGCTGTTGTTGTTTTCATGTAAAACCCTAACCGAGGCTACACTCTAAGATGCCTCATTACTGATTTTCTGAAGCTCAGCCATCCAAATACACAGACTGTCAACACACTCTCAACAGGTAAATCATTTCTTTCTTAAAATGTCTATAAATTATAACTTTCAAATGCTAATTGGTTTCCTATGTCTTTTCTCTTTTTTAGTTTAAGAGAGCATGTAAGTCAGTGTGACCAGCTCTGTTCAGTTAAATATTCTCTCCTCTTCTTCACTAAGTAACAAAGATACTGAATATTTGGTCCATTTTGTTAGATATTTTTTATTACTAGGGTTTATGCATAAACATACCCAGCTATACGTGACTTTATATTACTTTTTCCTTTTAACATTGTGAAGTGCTCACATACTACTTTTGGCCTTCATAAACAATTGTTTTCACATTAACAAATGAAAGGAGACAAATTATATATCTAAACTCAGTTGTGCATTTCAGATGCTGTCTGATTGAGAGAAACTGCCATCCAATCACACCAAAATACACATAATGATTAACTTAAAAGCATCATAGAGGATTGTGAAGATATTTCACTGGAGCTTGGTCTTCAATACACTATTTCATGTTCTATTTTGTTTTATTTCTTTAAGCATTTAATTATGTTCAATGTCCATTGTCATTTATTAATGCATTCTGCTATTAACTGTTGTTAGAAGAACACTATCACTATGAACACTATGTCATTTTTGCTACAACTTCACGTCATAAAAAAGTACCTAATTGACATGTTGTTGTTGATTTTATGTAAATCCCTAATAGACACTTCAAGATATTATAAGACCAGGCAGATAGAGGGGTAAAAAACAATATTAATAAATAATATATACAAATAATACTAATATTAATGATATTAACATACTAATATGAATGAAAAACTATTATTAGAAAGGTTATTTATAACATCAATAAGGTCCTATATAGCATTTTTAAAGCATGGTTCTATATGGAACCCTATAAAAAAGGTTCTATTTAGCACTAAAAAGGGTTCTGCTATTGTTACAAGCCGAAGAACCGTTTTCTGGTACTGTTTAGAACCATTTTTCTTAAGAGTGTATGTAGTACTGAATTGTGGAGTTAGACCGTAGTTTTTCACCATTTTTGTGTTCAGGATTTTTTGGGCGGACTGGAGCCACTGAGCATGGCCCCTCCTCTAACAAAGACAATGCGTTTTGTTGCTACCGCATGTTTTGAGTTTGAGCTCCGTCAAGTTAATTCTTCATCGTCTATTTTTGATCTTAAAATCAATTTTATACACCATAATTTCCGTTTCTATAATGTGTGAATATATCCCCTACCGTATTCTACGACAAAAACAATCAGAGCGCCTTGTTATCACTAGTTTTATTTTGATTTCCCGAGTCCGCTATTAGCTTGCAGGCCGTTAGCATCACCAGCGTGGTTGCCGCTAATCTCGCTTACATTGCTAATACTGTATTCACACACATTACCATTGTTTTACTCACTGTTACTTGCTTTAATGGCGGATGTGTGTCTACCTTTGAGTGCAGGTGAGGACACGTGACATTCGAGCTGCATTCGACCCGAAGGCCGTGGAGAAGCAGATTCGCAACCTGGTGAAGAAGCAGGCCTAGCTGAGGGAGCGGAGAGCTGCGCTGGAAACATCCCGGACTGACGCTCACAAGTCCGGGGTAAGTATACAGCGCACTGCTAACTCTCCCACCACCTCTACTCTGTGTGTTTCTCTGCACAGGCCTCTTCCCAGATGTCCTTCACTCCAGCACCGGGACACCACGGACCCTGGGTGCACCCACAGCGGAAGACGCGAGCCAAGCCCCGGGCGACGACCTCTCCCCCTACGCCGCCTCCGGTCTTCGAGATCTCCACCCAGAACCGCTTCCCCAGCAACCACAGAACGTTCCCCTAATGTTAGTTTTTGGTTCCCGTTTGGTTATTTTTTTGGGAACCAAATACTAACGTTAGGAGAACATTCTTTTTAGGTTATATTTTTTGTAACCATAAAATATCGTTCCCAGAACGTTGCATGGTGGTTATTTTTAAATAACCTAAAAATAACTTATAGAGAACGTTCCCTTATGGTAATTCTCAGGTTATTTTTATAACCCTGTAAAACTATCTTTACTGAAAGACAGTGAACACGTTGCAGATGTTAATGTAATGGCCTATACAGAGCCCTGAAATTCGTTTAATGCAGCATTTATTAAAATACAGAAATTAGATAAATCAAAACGCGATTTAAATTATAATATTAAGCCAGCGTTAAGCTATAAGTAATAATAAATTTGTGGGTTTGTTTTATCTTCATTTACTGCGCGCCTCTGATCTGCACGCGCTTCTCCAGCACCCGCTTTCACCTGTCTTTCAGAGAGCCGCGCGCTCGCACAATTAAAAAATTAACGGTCATTTTTCGCTTTACTGGCTGATTGACTCGCTCGTTTATCGATCTCTTTATTGAATGATTATTTAAAATTAATATATTTATGAGAGTAAATATGATTTCGGAGGGATTTAAAATGCCTAACTGAAGAGAACATGATGTTAAGCGAGAGGTTTTTGTTTACGGATCAAAAGAAGGTCCCGCTGCACAAACTGTACACTTCAGTGGTAAGAAATGAATGTACTGATATCCTACTTTAAGTAATTTTTTATTCTTATATATATATATATATATATATATATATACAGGTGCATCTCAATAATTTATAATGTTGTGGAAAAGTT
>NW_015505655.1:336722-372680 GCF_001515645.1 Sinocyclocheilus grahami
TACCACCTCAGCAGTGCCACAAACTGATCACCTCCATGCCACCTTGAGGCAGTAATGAAAGCAAAATGAGCCCCTACCAAGTATTGAGTACATGTACAGTAAATGAACATACTTTCCAGAAGGCCAACAATTCACAAAAAAATTTTTTTTTATTGATCTTATGAAGTATTCTAATTTGTTGAGATGTGGGTGGGTTTTTGTTAAATATGAGCCAAAATCATAACAATTAAAAGAACCAAAGACTTAAACTACTTCAATCTGTGTGCATTGAATTTATTTAATACACGAGTTTCACAATTTGAGTTGAATTACTGAAATAAATGAACTTTTCCACGACATTCTAAATTATTGAGATGCACCTGTATATACAGTATATATATATCTCTCTCTCTGAATAAATGTCATATTTCATGAACCATACATTGTGTTGAAGTCATTTTTATTTGGTGCTGAAGAAATTTAAAATCTGGGTACTCTAATCTTACATATTAATGGACAGATTTGATTTTTGTTTAATCTTACATATGATGGTTGATGTGCTCAGATTATTACTTAAAGGGGTGGTTCACTGGTGCTTTTTCTAGGCTTGATTGTGTTTATGGGGTGCAGTCTAACATGTGTTAATGCTTAGTTTTTAAAAAATGCATTATTTTTCACATAATATACCTTTATTCCACACCGCTCTGTCCCTTCTCTGAGAAACGGGCTGATATTTTCCTGTTTTTATGAAGCCCCTCCCTCAGAAATAGGCGATGGGCTCTGACTGGTTAGCTAGTCCAGTGTGTTGTGATTGGCTAAACCGCCTCTAGTGCGCGTCTAAGCGTCCCGCCCCTCACCTCAGCGGCATGTGCTCCGGTTGTATTGTAAACAAGGCGTCGTTAATATTGCTTATCAGTTTGAGCTCGATTGAGAAGCAGAGGATATTATTGAAGAGGATCGTGCAGAACCTGTGCAAGCACGGCTTTTAATGGTAGGCCTATGTTTTTTGTTTGTTGTTGTCTCATTGTTCTAGATATGCTGTTATGTGTAAATGCTACTGCTTATGTTAGCTTTTAATATACGCTTTTATCCTGATTAATGCTTTAATAAAGTACGGCAACTGCACGCACGTCCATGTATAACGCTTCTCATAGCTATGTGAAAATAAGTGTATAATTGTAACAGTTCATTTTTGGAGCTGAGCTGAATGAGAGAGAGAGAGAGATGCAGAGCGTGTGCAGAGCAGGGGAACGCGAGGAACAGTATTAAGAACTGCTGCTTTAGAACACTGATTTTGAAACTTGTGAATCCATTAGAATCGTTAGAAGACAGAATCGCGATTCATATATGAACAGATTTTTACGTGCACCTCTAGTTTTCTCTTCCTCTTCTCTAAAGCAGCGCAGCATGGCCTCGCCTCCTTTGTTGCCTTTTCCCGAGGGCGGGGTTTATCTGGGTTTGTGATGTCACGAACCCGGGAAGTACCTCGTTGTAGTCTCTACCAGCCATTTTTGTAGGCATTAAACCGCCAGAATTTTAAAAGACGATATCTCAGTTTGCATTGAACTTTCAGCTTCATAACTTTGCAGATATTGTTTATTCTCAAACAGCAACATTACACACTAACTAACATTAAAAAAGTGAAATCGCAATCAACCACCCCTTTAAACAATAGATAAAAACAAGATGTGGTGTTTATAATACTGATTAGGCATCCATACAGATAATTTCCATGCACTGGGTTACGAGTGTGCTGGATGATTACTGACGCACAGCGGGGTGATCATATCGGAGTAAAGAGGTTAGGGGAACGTTATAATAACATTATGGGAACCAAAAACTAACGTTATAATAACGTTTTAATCATACGCTAGATTTAATTATATCGCATGGAATTATTTACTGATATAGATATCGTACCTCAAAGTGACGATGTTACTGACCATTTCCTTGTATCGTGCATGCTGCATATTACTGATATGAACTATATGGCTCCGCGCTATCGTCCGGGAAGAACTATTGTTCCAGCCACCAAAGACAGATTCACAAATAACCTGCCTGATTTATCTCCAACTGCTCTGTGTACCCATATACACATATGAACTAGATGAATTGACTAGCAACATGGGACCTATCTTCTCTAATACATTAGAAGCTGTTGCCCCCATCAAATTGAAAAAGGTTAGAGAAAAACGTACTGCGCCATGGTACAACAGTAATACCCATTCTTGGCCTAAACTTAACTTCCGGTATACTTATGCAAAGAATCGATAACAACAGAGTCCCTCTAGAGTAAATTATTTGTGATAACAAGCAAAACAAGTAAGTAAATTTCATTAGTTAGTAAGTTAAAACTAAGTCTAGCCAGTATTATTTTGGGTTACCAGTAGAAGAAAAAAAACCTTACTTGGCCAAATTTAAATGCGACAAAGTTACACTACCAGACCCGTTCAACAAAATGTTGAGACAAGAATGTTTTTCTGCAGACCTGTCTGATTTACCGGAGGTCAGTCAGGTACACATCTTTGAATACCTAGTCGAGATTTATTTTAAGTAGGCCTATCCTAGATCAGGCTCAAATCCATAAAAGTTTCATGATTCATAAAAGTTGTGGATAAAGTCTAAGAGGACAGTGAACATTGGTTTAAATGAGCAGAAGCAGAGTTATGATGCTTTCCAGATGAAGCGATCTTTAACAGACATCTTGCAGACATATCTGTGCTATTTGGGGGTCACTGCACAGCCTTAATGATATTCCTGTTTTTTAACTCCCAGTGTCACTTTTATTAACACTGAAAAATAAACGTTAAAAAACAAAACAAAAAAAAAAGTGTCTAATTTGTGGCCTATAAACAATTGACGTTATGGGGGAGGGGTCAATTAGGCACGCTTAGGTACAGTACCTGCATGACCATTCATGCAGGTACAACCATAGATATGTATAGGTAGATGCCCCATTCGACTGCGCCAAGCACGTAGACGCGTCCGCCATCTTTAACGGTCAACTTGACGTCATTCACCATAATAATCAATAAATGTTCGAAGATGCCCCAATCCTGCACAGCCGAAGGTTGTAAAAAGTGCCGGGATTTAAATTCCCGAAGAAATGGGATAACCTTTCACAGGTTACTGTTATGGTGAATGACATCAAGTTGACCCTTCGAATATGGCGGACGGCTTAATATGGCGGCCCATAGAAACTGGCTAATGACGAATCTACGTATACATATCTATGGGTACAGCAATGTGCATAATGTTATTGTTTACACGGTCGTCAAGGATATGCAGAGTTACGAACATTAGCGACTGTTTCTATGGGCCGCTATACGTAAGCCGTCCGCCATTCGAAGGGTCAACTTGATGTCATTTACCATAACAGTAACATAAGTTACCAATGTTTCAAAACTTGTAATATTGAGTTAATACATTTAAACACATTCTCACCCGTGAAAGGTTATCCCGTTTTTTCGGGAATTTAAATCCTGGCGGTTTTTACAACCTTCAGGATTGGGGCATCTTCGAACATTCATTGATTATTATGGTGAATGACGTCAAGTTGACCGTTAAAGATGGCGGACGCGTATGCGTCTACGTGCTTGGCGCAGTCGAATGGGGCATCTACCTATACATTTCAATGGTTACAAATACGAATGTGGGCAGCCACGCCATCATTTTGGTCCATTTACTCGCAACCCCGTCTGCAGCGTTTTTGAAAGTTTCCGTTTTTGAAGGTCAAAAACGCCAGAGTAGTGTAAACAACAGGTGTAACCATGGCAAAAGTTATGGTTATAAAATGAAAATCAAATCAAATGAAATGTTTTCATTTAAAAACGGCATTTAAAATGAAAACGATCCTCGTCTACACTTGCGTTTTCACTGCGTTTCAGAAACGATCGCCGTCCACACTACACAACCGAAAACGCATGTCACATGACCATTCATGCAGGTACAACAATGAGCATGATGTTATTGTTTACACGGTCGTCAAAGATACGCAGAGCGAATGTTGGCAGCCATGCTCAAAGTCTCTGTTTTGGTCCGTTTACACTGAAACGCAAGCCCAGAATTTTCAAACTAAAATGGTGTCTGCAGCATTTTACCAGAGTAGTCCACCAGAGTAGTCATAACCGTAGCAAAAGTTATGCAGTTTAAAACGAAAATGCACTAGTGTAAACGTAGCCTCAGTCTGAAGTTCAGGATTGAGAGGATCTGTCGTCACACAGAGTAGCAACTCTTAAAAAAATAACTTATGTGGAAATAGTTTTATGAATTGTCAGCAGACTCTGAGTAAATAGATATGTGTAAAAACATTAATAAATAAATAAAATAAATTATAACAAAAGAAAAAATATTTCTCTCTTTTCTATGTGCGTTCATAAATTGTATTAATACGTAAGTGTCATACTTGGCAGTTGGCATTAGAAGTTATAGGCTATTACTAATAACAGTGGCATATGAGAAGTTTAATACCACAGACATTTTTTTTTTAAATATGCCTTTTTCAAAGCTTCTGTATATAAAAAAACACAAGGTGGCTGAATTTGCAGGCTTAGATAGCTGAAGCTTAAACATTCATTACTTTCTCTCAATTTAATTCGTTTTTTAGCACTCCCTCTGAACTGTTAAGCCCTCCCTTAGCACCCCCAACAAAAAAATCCTGGAGCCGCACTGTCTGGGGTACATCTGCAAGATGTCTGTTAAAGATCCCTTCATCTGGAAAGCATCTGCTGTGTACAAACATTTGATAGACGTCTGTAAAATGTCAGTTTTACATACATCTAAATCATAAACATCTTAAAGATATTTTCTAAACGTCTATTTGACATCTAATAGGAAACGTCCTATAGACGTATTGCAGATGAGCAAACACTCAAAAGTACTTCTTGCACGTCTCCGTGATGTACGTGTGCTATCAGGGAATTGATCATAGTGGAGCCCTGTGCGGGACTTAATCCCGCTCCCGCTGAATTTCTGACCATTACCGCCCGCTCCCGCAAACATTCTAATATTGCATATCATTTTCGCGCTTCAGGGGTTATCAGTATGAGAGGTATTAAAATCGCTTTTGAATGAGCGCTCGCTGTTCACTTTTACTTTCGATTTCGTGATCACGCACACCCTGTGTAAAAGGAGCACATCTTACAAGATCAGATATTTATCAATGAGCTCAAGATCTGTTGAGCAGCAAATCCTCCAATCTTGTCAATCTTGTTACTCTCCACCCGTGATCAGTCAAATCTGACTCTTGCAGCTCGTGTATGAATGCAGGGTTGTCAAGTCCTCGCTTTTTTTTCCATGGAATTGGGCTGCTTTTAAACAGTTACCAACTGTTGGTTGATTAAAGGTTTGAAATATTGCATAAATTACATTTGACTGTATTGAAACATTTTGCATTCTACGCATGATTAAACTACTAGATGTGAAGTTTTGTGAAGGAGGGCCACTATAGGAAGCCTTTGAGCTGTGTTATGATCAATGTACATAACTGTGACGGTAAAATATGTATTTTAGGTATGGAAATGACAAAGGCTATTTAGAGTTTTGATATTTGGGATATGGTCAATGCACTACTTTGGGCTGTTTTTGACTGGTATGGGCTAGTTTTGTCACGCAGACCTGGCAAACATGGCTGTATGAGCAGAGCAGACACTTTCAGTTTAGTGTAGGGTAGCCTACGTTTTGCAGCTGAACTGATTTCTATTTCTATAAAAAAGAAAAATTACAGTAGGGGCAGTGCCGCGGTGGCTAATGTAATCGGTGTATGACAAACACCTGTTTATGTGTACTCCATCATTCTTGGTATGGGGCCATGGATAGCGGTACTCAGGATGGCGGGACCCTACATTTTTTTGACAGCCCATTCCCGCCGCTCCCGTGAGATTTTCAATCCCGTGTAACCCTCTAATTCATATAGCCAACAACAAAAACAATGTTTGCCAAAAATCATAATTTATTTGTGAAGTGAAATGCGTGTGAGTTTTAAAATTCCATAATGTGAGGATAAAGCAGCAAACTACAATTTACACCACAACAACAGTGAATGAATGAATGGACAGACGTCAAATAATGCAAACAATTATCAACAAAGAGGTCCAGCAAGATAATATTTCAAAAAAGTAAATAATTAGTTATTCTTTCATAAAATTTTGTTTTGTTTATTCTAAAAAGCTGCTTGCTGACTGTATAAAAGTCATAATTATGGCATAAAAAGTCGAAATTATTCATAATAATGACATAAATCATAATGACACAAAGTACCACTGTCAGCTTTCTGCGCATATCTGTGAAAGAGCGCTTCTGCTCCGCGAGTGGTCACTTTTGCGCTCAATCTAGATCCAGATATATAACATATATATAATATAATATTTTATTTCCCAAAACAATCAGTAACAACATTCAATGAATTATAATCTAGCAAATAGCCTCAAAATGTGGTTCCTATTGACATATCAACCTTTAATTTATCTGCAGAGTTTTACAAAAAACAATTTGAAAAAATCAGAAGTGGTTGCAACCATGGTTTCACACTTTTGCTTATATTATTTACATATATACATTTACTTAAAAGAATAAGTAAAAATGTGCAGAAATCTTCCAACTCATACTGAAACAAACAGATGTTTGGTTTCTTTTTCATTTAATTTCTTTTTTTTAAAGAACTGCTGATATTTTCTTCATTCAGGAGCGTCTGATCGCGCACAGCTTGTGTGGAGACGGATTCAACGTTATTCCTACAACTCCTTTGAGATCCAGCTCATCTCCAGACACTCCAGGTGGAGTTGTGAAGCGGTAGCTCTGAAGGAGGGAAGTGAAGAACAGGAAGAGCTCCATCCTGGCCAAACTCTCTCCGAGACAAACTCTGCGTCCTGTGTGAGAGAGAGGGCAGTTGAATGGTCTGTTGCGTTTGAAATGCTGTCTATATAGGTAGCACAGGTTTTCATTTAATTTCTTTTTTTTAAAGAACTGCTGATATTTTCTTCATTCAGGAGCGTCTGATCGCGCACAGCTTGTGTGGAGACGGATTCAACGTTATTCCTACTACTCCTTTGAGATCCAGCTCATCTCCAGACACTCCAGGTGGAGTTGTGAAGCGGTAGCTCTGAAGGAGGGAAGTGAAGAACAGGAAGAGCTCCATCCTGGCCAAACTCTCTCCGAGACAAACTCTGCGTCCTGTGTGAGAGAGAGGGCAGTTGAATGGTCTGTTGCGTTTGAAATGCTGTCTATATAGGTAGCACAGGTTGTGGAACACAGCTAATGGGAGCTGCATGGCGCTCTGTAACAAAAACAAAACGCCTCAGCGGTTGTCAATGTCAAAATGATTGAAGTAGCCAAACAAATCAAAGAAGCCGGGGCTTCACTCTTCACAGAAGCTGAGGGTGAACTCCAGCGCGACGCACAAGGTGAAAAAGAGACATAGCCTAAGTAGCAAATCATTTGACAACTATTTCGCGACAGAAAGACGAGTAGTTTCATCACTTCATATTGTACGATATAAAGTGATGCAAACTACTCTACTTTTTTGTCCAAGTATACCAATTTGAATCGAAAATATAGTCTATATTTTAATAAAATGTAATGATTCATGTAATTCATAAGTGAATGTGACAAGAAATATTAACGGAGCTGTATTAAAGGCTCCTAAAAAAGGGACCTTTATTATGAAACAGGAGTCGTAGTAATATAAGCAATACTTTTGGATTAAACTATTTTTAGAGTTAGAGTTTAGACCGAGAAAAAAAATGCCGTTTTATAAGAGAAGTCGCGGACGTTTTGCGACAGGTGAGATACAGCTTATGGCATTTCTCATTCATTCCTATAGTATCTGTAAACGGCGATTGAGTGTAGCACAACTCTGACTGTAATTCAATGACGTCAAGGCATGTGATTGGTTATTAAGGCACACGTGATCCAAGTTGACCGTTACGCTTTCTCCAATAGTAAGTAATACCAAAGTCCTTTTAAGACAAGTCCTTTTAAGACAAGTCATGTCACTCGGCGGCCATCTTTGAAACGCCTCTCGGGCATGCAAGTGCAACTCTTTGAAATCACAGAAGAAATCTGACAACTGCGTCAAAAATGTTATTATGTTTTGCTCAAATAGCGTTATAAAAAGCGTATTTTTCAGGCTAGACCAGCCAGTGCGCATGCGCAGTCCTAAGCACACGTCTCAGATAGCTGATTGTTTCTATAGCAACCAGGACTTCTAATGGCAGCTGCAGTGACGCTCTGACTTTACCGATTAGCGATTGGCTCTTTCATTCAGAAGGCGGGGCTTCCTGCGATTGAGTGGCCATATTGTGCGTTGCATTTTCCCCCATTCAAAACTATACGAGTGACACGTCTTGGGAATTCTATAGTCTTTGGTAATACAGACCCTCTCTTCCCTATAGTAAGACAATTTCTGGGGCAGCGTAGTTTGTTGAGCCGCCGCTATTCACTGTGTCTGTGTGATCCGTTCGAGCCCCTGGCTGAAATTATGTTAATTTTTAGTTTGTTTGTGGTGATTGCTGCAGATTTAATATCAAGGTGTTAGTCACGGACCACAAAGTAAGCTGATTTTATTTATATTTCTGTCATTGCAACAGCGTTATATGTGTACCATACGAACATGCCCAGACATGTCCTGTAATGATTGTTCTGTATTATCCAGATCGGTAATATTACTTAAGGTGTGACTATTCATTATTCATCAAGAGGTAAATCAGTGTTATGGGTTCTTAATGATGTCTTAATGACGAGATGTTGAGTGATTAGCGTTATGTTTATGTAAATGCTAAATCTTTAGTTTATTCATTATCTTTATTGTACTTATTTTTCAGACTATCTACACCTTTAACTGTACATCTGTGGCCCTGCCTTTCTCTACCAATACACAATCTAAAGCCGTCTCCTTATTACTGGTGTTCTGACCGGCACACAGGGGAGTTTACTCATCCATTACCTGATCAGAACCTAAAAGTCCAAAAGTCTCTCCAATAGGAGCCGTTTTCAACATATTTAGCATAGGCTACAATTAAAGGTGCCATCATATTAGCCAAATTTTGTTGGCAAAAAAAGGTCCTATAGGTCCCCAATTTGCGTACTTATTCTATGGCATTTTGTAGTATAAATAGTGTGAGTATTGCGTTCGCACTGAAAATTCCAAAAAGAAAAAGTCCATGTTAAATACCTGGAGGATATGCACTTAAATAACTGAAAAACTAAGTGTGGAATGTTGGACACTTCATGCACTCAACTGTTGCAACTTTAATTATGAAACGGAGGAGGAGGAGCTATCAGACTCCGATTTTAAATGACAAAATAACCTTATATAATCCATACACTACACGGTTGAGTACATAGTGCAAAAGTAGTGTACAGTGTGTCATTTGGGACACAGCTATTGTCAGTAATGTAGCAATGTGTGAAGAACTGCTTACACAGAAATCACTTTAAAACCAAGCAGATTTCTGTTGGTCAGTGCAGCAAATTTGTGTGAACTTGAACGTGAGCGAAGTCTGCATGGAGAATTTTCTTCGCCCTTATGTGAAACTCATAGAAAATCATGTGGATACCTACTGAAATGACTGGATTTCACCTGCAAAATTTTGCAGAGCCGGAATAAACATTTGGCCAGATTTGTAGTCTGGAGAAGTCAGCACTAGTTGCTGAAAGTCAGAGCCAGTCTGCAGATTTTGGACAGTTGGTTATGTATTTGGACAGCTGGTTGGTAGTGTATGATGGGCACAGCCACATTTATTTTCTTTAGCTTTTATATCTTATGCTGAAGTTTCACTGACCTGCAGAAAAGGGAACAAACGCATCTCTCTTGACGAACTGGCCCGTTTCATCAAGGAAGTGTTCTGGGTAAAAGCTGTTTGGTTTTGCCCATTCGCTTGGATCCTTCAAAACAGACGTTAGCAGAGGAACTACAGTGGTGCCCTAGAAAATAAAGAGAAAAGACCAAAACTTTGATGTTCAAGATGCACATGGTCTCTTCTCTTGGCTTTTTATGTATTTATTCTTCTGACTGACCTTCTTGATGAAGTATCCATTGAAGGTAACGTCACAGCTGGTTACATGAGGGAGACTCAAGGGCACTATGTTTGCCAGTCTCTGGGTTTCATGAATCACAGCATCTGTATAAGGTAATTTCTTTCTGTCTTCCACCACCGGCTGACGTCCACCGATCACTCTGTCAATCTCCTCCTGAACTCGATCTGCACACAAATGAAAACAATTTTTGTTCCTTTGGACTATTAAATGCAGCATTGAGGAAATACTCTTCATATTACTGTGTTTTTACCCTGTATATGAGGGTATTTAGCCATAAGCATCAGACCCCAGCGCAGAGTCGTTCCTGTGGTGTCAGTGCCAGCGACAAACAGATTTGTCACAGACATCATAAGATTCTCATCATGAAAATATGAGTCCTTCTTGCCGGATATCTGTCAAATGCAATCCACAAAATGAATATGTATTCCCTTTACCACCATAATAAGCTAAAAAAAGACTCAAATTCAAAATGACAAGTGCTTGACTGAATAAACTCAGCAAAACACAAAATGAAAGTAGACCTTTTCAGATCTTGTGCAAACTGCTCATTTTCATCTGCCACCTGAATATTCCAATTATTACAGTAAAGGGGATCACTGAAAAATTACACACCACATCGTTTTGTTTGCGGATGAGAAACGAGTCGACAAATCCTCTGCGGTCTTGTGGATTCAGAGTCTCCTGAAGTGCCTTGATCAACTTCATCATCTGTTCTCTACTTTGGATAATATTTTTTACAATAATCCTTTTGCTTTTCAGTAATGGACCCAACCACGGAAATGTGTTGTAAAGCTAGAAATGGACAATAGGAGACATGAAAGAGATTGTTATCCAGAGATGCACTTTCAAAAGTTTCTGTGGTAGATTTGGGTTCATTCTACAAAATGGGTGCCTTGTACGTAAATAATAGATTTGTGACCCTGGAGCACAAAACCAGTTTTAAGTCGCGGGGTATATTTTTAGCAATAGCCAAAAAAAACATTGTATGGCTCAAAATTATCGATTTTTTATTTATGCCAAAAATCATTAGGACATTAAGTAAAGATCATGTTCCATGAAGATATTTTGTAACTTTCCTAACATAAATATATAAAAACTTCATTTTTGATTAGCAACATGCATTGCTAAGAACTTCATTTGGACAACTTTAAAGGTGATTTTCTCAGTATTTTTATTTTTTTGCACCCTCAGATTCCAGATTTTTAAATAGTTGTATCTCGGCCAAATATTGTCCTATCCCAACAAACAATACATCAATGGAAAGCTGATGAGGAATTGATGTATATAAACATATGAAAAATTGACCCTTATGACTGGTTTTGTGGTCCAGGGTCACATTTTGTAGTATCTGGGGACAAAATACAGTTTCTGGTTAACATTGATTATACTCACCCCCATAGAAATTGATCCACCAACCCGAACATTTTCATTTGCTCTGTCGACCATTTCAGTGAATTGAGGGTCTGTGTATTCAAATCTGCTGCCGTACACGATAGATGAGATGATGTTTGACACAGCGTAGTTCACCGGCTGTGTCGTGTTGAAGGGTTTCTCTGTGAAGAGGAAACAACAAACCGTCTCTCAATGGATCTTATAAACTAAGAGCATGATTGCATGTGCGTGTCTCAGCTTGTACCTTCAAACTTATCAAACTCTCCTTTCAGATACTGAATTTCCTCTATAATTTTCTCTTCACTTCCTCTCTTGCCCATCCCAAAGTCCCGCAGGTTGCTGAGAGCGAAGCGTCGCATTTCTTTCCAGTTCTCTCCATTGGAAAAGATGATCCCTGATCAACACAAAACCATCAGACAATGAGTCTGCAGCAACACTAGTAGAGAATGATAATGCAATGAGTTCACTATCCTTTATGACATATACAGTGTACCATATACATATACAAAAGCATTGTATAGCAGGCTAATAAATGAATAATCTATTTGCCAATCAATTTATATTACTTTAAATATTTTTCACTAATTATTGATGGGAACCCATTTATATTTCTTTATTAAAGACAGCATTCACTTTCAAGCAAACAGTCCTGTAATAATAGCATTTTTAGGTTTTTCATTGTTACATTGGCTGGTTCCCACCAAATTGTGTATTCATCCTTAAGATGAGCTCATATTATGGCAAATTCACTGAAAATCTAATTCCTTTCAGTAGTCATACACATTTGAGTACATTTCATTAGCCTGGAGAGGCCATGAAGATCTGAAAGCTTGTGCAACATGTTTGTCTTGCGAAATGTCTAGCATTTACAGTTTGCATGTTCATTTGAGGCAGAAAAAAGAAGAATCCTACCATGTTCGTCGTTCATTATCCTGAAACTAGGTGCAATATCTCTGTCGCCGAACTCTTCAGCATGATTCACAAGAGCTTCTTTGACGGTTTTGTATCCAACTAAGATCACAGTTTTTTTGGGACCCAAAAACACTTGGAATATGTTCCCGTAGCTTTTAGAGAGCTGGAGGACGCAGAGAAAGACATTCACAAACAAATCACGAAATGTTAGGCTACTATTACTGTCTGAATGTGTTCAAGTCAAGTTCTCACCTCAAAAAAGGTGTCAAAGGGTCTCGTGAGGTCAATTGTCAGCAGGTTCCCCAACAGCGGCAGTGGTTTGGGTCCCGGTGGCTCTTTCCCTTCTTTCTGAGATTTGGTTCCAGAGGAAAGCAAATACAAAACCAGAAGCATCAGCAATGCTCCCAGTAATGTACCTGTGCTGGAAAACTGCAGCAGTGACTCGACAACAGACATTTTCACTCTGAGCTTCTGAGCTCTTGCACTCATACATTTATAGCGCTGTGTAAGGGAGGGACCTTGTGTGATCCCAAAAAAAATTCCATTAGAGGAAAGGGTTGGTGTGATTACATCAGCATGTATGTGACTCCCTTTGGTGAATCATTAATCTTCTTCAGCCTGTTAAACCGAGACAGGAACATTAATCAAGCAATAAGTCAGGTTTAACACAATCACAGACCTATATTCTTACACTTAATTATTACATGATTAAAACATGATTTTTGGTTTATATATTGACTAATATTGTGATAATGTGTTTATTTGACAGCAAATAATGAGCAATCTGAACTGTGACCCACAGAGATATTGTGACCTATCAAAAATCAAACTACAAACCAGCATAATCTCTTGCCTACCGCCACCTTAGTTTGTGCTTGGATGAGCAACACCAATCTTGACACTAATCAAGATATGTTTGACTTTAAATTGCTATTATGAGCCTTTATTACTTTGTTTAGATTGATCAGAAAGCCACATTGTAAATGGAGAACATTTGCACACATTTAAACATTATTAAAACTGGAGATTTAAGGCTGGGTGTGGTTCGTGATCGGTGGTTGTTGTACAGGAACTGAGCAGAAATCAATCTGAATCTGTTTTGAACAGAATCTGTCACAGCATATGAGAAAGAGAAAAAGGACAAAGCAGCACCATAAAAGTATCATAAAAGTGATTCATAAACCGTATGTGTGCGATATGCCAGGCCATTTGAAGTCAAACATTACCTTAAAATAACAGTGACAAATAACATTAAATAAAATGACATTGTACAATGTTTAATGAAACACTGTTTTAAATATTTTGATATATATTTACATTTAAATAATAAGCTTAGCATTGTGTAACTTAATGTCAGTTAACACGATATGATTCCATTCAACTCTTCATTATCTGCGAAACTCACACTGAACTATTGGTGTGTTGTGATCTATTCATCTTGCCCAGGAGACACAAAGTTCATGAGTGCATCTCTCAACTTTGTCCCTCTTTAACCTGGAGTGACTACAGACCTGCTTTCACAGACCTGATCAGGCAATATAACATTTCATCAGAGACTTTAGGATGTAATGTGTCGTCACACTAAGTGGCCCTGTCAATCAAATCAGCTCTCAAAAATGGGTTACAGATCTGTTATGAGGGTGATGATTAACAGATATGTTAATAAGAGTGAGTCAAAATATGTCAACATGGACAGGTTTGTGTGACACTCATTCTTAAAAACCATGAACAAAAGTCACCCAATAAGGGGCCATTCAGCACCACCAACAAAAAAAGCAATGTTGCCTTAAAAATTATTTTAATTGGGAGTTAAAACGCGACTTAAAAAAACAAAAAAACAAAACTATTTACACCACAACAATAGTGAATGAATTTATGGTTAGATGTCAAATAAAGCAAACATAAACAACAGAGACGTCTATAGTATGCTACATTTTTCAATAAAAGGTCATTGTTAGTCTTAGGTTGCTTACAGACTGTCTGTTATAAAGCTACATTTTAAGAAAGAAAAAAATATATATTTTAGTAGAATCACTTTTCCACTACGTAAGAAAAAATGCTTTAAAAAGTTAAAATTATGAAAAAATGTGACGGTGTTTTCTGCGCATGCTCTGTGAAAGAGTGCTCGCGCTTCTGCCAGTAGGCGCAGGAAGGTCGCTATTTGCCATTATTTAAATAGCCTACAAATTAGAATAAGTTTTTATTTCTCTAAACAATCAGTAACAACATTCTTCATTGATTTATAATCTAGCATCTAGCCTCAACATGTTCCACAAAACGTGGCTTCACACACATCGCTTATTATTTACATACATTTCCTCAGAAGAATAGGCAAGTTACCGTAAAACAAGAGCAAAAATCACCCAGATCATACTACATAGAGGTGAGTATTGTTTGTGTTTTCTGATATTTTCTTCATTCAGGAGCGTCTGATCGCACACAGCTTGTGTGGAGACGGATTCAACGTTATTCCTACAACTCCTTTGAGATCCAGCTCATCTCCAGACACTCCAGGTGGAGTCGTGAAGCGGTAGCTCTGAAGGAGAGAGGTGAAGAACAGGAAGAGCTCCATCCTGGCCAAACTCTCTCCAAGACACATCCTGCGTCCTGAGAAAGAGAGAGAGGCTGTTGAATTGTCTGTTTAAACTGTTGTCTAGGTAGGCAGCACAATAGGTTTCGGAACAGAGCTAATGGGAGCTGGAGGGCTGCTGCTCTATTGGCTGGTCTGCCTCAGCTCATCAATAGGTACAGTATGTTCAACTTTATGCAGCGCTGCGAAGACTGATCAGTGGCTGACTTGAAGCAGTGCATGCTGGTTAGAGATTTTGTCTGAATTGAGACAGCGGCGACGCTACGTCACTGTGACGTACCGCAAGAGCGATTCGAGAGCTTCTCCAGAGCGGCTGCAGGAGCTCTGATGACAAAAGATGTTTCACGATTGGCTGAATTCCCCAATCGACAACAATCGTGTTTCGTGTTTATTCTGACACCTTCAGTTCCACTAATGCTCACAAATCTGTGTTTTTATAACAGTAAAAGCTCTTTTACTGTAGTCGCAAATGTTATATTGAGTCATGTTAATCAAAAAACAATGATAAAAGTGTGCATAAGACCCACTTTATTTGAATAGTAAAGGCTTATGTTGAACTTTATTCTTGGACAGATAGCACTGTATTAAATAGTACATGAAAAGTGTTTCTGTTGTTTCAGAGATGTTTTCATGAAACGTCTGTGTATTTGATAAATATTGCATTTAATTCACTTCATCTGTGATATAGTATGCAAACACCACGTGAGAGTCTATACGAGAAAAGTGTCAGACTTTACGTCTCGGCTTTCAATTCCGCTACCCGACTGCAAGCGACAACTCTCGCCGATCGGTCTGTATGAACTTGATCACACCTAATGTCAAAATGATTGAGGTAGCCAATCAAATAAAAGAAGGCGGGCTTGACGAGCGCAAACTCTTTTAACAGCGAAAAAGAAACATAAGCAACTAAAATATTTGTTCATATTTGACGACCTTCATAGTAATGTTAAACGATCGACAGTAATATCCAGTGATTCAAACATCTAGACCTTTTTGTTCAATTAGGCTGTTTTGAATAGCAAATATACATCTTTTAAGTTATTCATGTATTTCGTAAATGAATGTGATGAGACTAGCATTCCCAATATGCAGAAGTTGGTGCGAGTTGCTGAAAGTCAGCGCCAGAGCCTGTGATAAATCATGTTTGAATGGTTGATTTTGAAGGCAAGTTTTCACATTTTTTCTTAAGTTTTTTTTTTTGTGTATGGATTTTACATGTATGGAAGGCCATTTCACATTTTAAAAAAAATCACAATGCTTTGGTAAATCATAATTATGACAAAAGTAATTATTATGCCATAAAAAGTCAGCATTAAGACATAATTCAATTATTCAAAAGTTGCATAGTAGGCTATATTCCAGCATTAAGAGTGAATGTGTGCATATTTTTTAAATTAAAATATTATCTGCAAGAAGTTCCAATGCATTACTTTATAATAAACTTCAGTTCTTTTACTGGCTTTCTTTCTTTTTCTTTAATTCCTTTAAATAAAAAGACCATTGCTATCAAATATTGCTTTGATCCTCCCCCAATGTGGACATTGTTACGGCCTTGAGCTGAAGTTTCACTGACCTGCAGAAAAGGGAACAAACGCATCTCTCTTGACGAACTGGCCCGTCTCATCAAGGAAGTGTTCTGGGTAAAAGCTGTTTGGTTTTGCCCATTCGCTTGGATCCTTCAAAACAGACGTCAGCAGAGGAACTACAGTGGTGCCCTAGAAAATAAAGAGAAAAGACCAAAACTTTGATGTTCAAGATGCACATGGTATCTTCTCTTGGCTTTTTATGTATTTATTCTTCTGACTGACCTTCTTGATGAAGTATCCATCGAAGGTAACGTCACAGCTGGTTACATGAGGGAGACTCAAGGGCACTATGTTTGCCAGTCTCTGGGTTTCATGAATCACAGCATCTGTATAAGGTAATTTCTTTCTGTCTTCCACCACCGGCTGACGTCCACCGATCACTCTGTCAATCTCCTCCTGAACTCGATCTGCACACAAATGAAAACAATTAAAAAAAAATCACAATGCTTTGGTAAATCATAATTATGACAAAAGTAATTATTATGCCATAAAAAGTCAGCATTAAGACATAATTCAATTATTCAAAAGTTGCATAGTAGGCTATATTCCAGCATTAAGAGTGAATGTGTGCATATTTTTTTAATTAAAATATTATCTGCAAGAAGTTCCAATGCATTACTTTATAATAAACTTCAGTTCTTTTACTGGCTTTCTTTCTTTTTCTTTAATTCCTTTAAATAAAAAGACCATTGCTATCAAATATTGCTTTGATCCTCCCCCAATGTGGACATTGTTACGGCCTTGAGCTGAAGTTTCACTGACCTGCAGAAAAGGGAACAAACGCATCTCTCTTGACGAACTGGCCCGTCTCATCAAGGAAGTGTTCTGGGTAAAAGCTGTTTGGTTTTGCCCATTCGCTTGGATCCTTCAAAACAGACGTCAGCAGAGGAACTACAGTGGTGCCCTAGAAAATAAAGAGAAAAGACCAAAACTTTGATGTTCAAGATGCACATGGTATCTTCTCTTGGCTTTTTATGTATTTATTCTTCTGACTGACCTTCTTGATGAAGTATCCATCGAAGGTAACGTCACAGCTGGTTACATGAGGGAGACTCAAGGGCACTATGTTTGCCAGTCTCTGGGTTTCATGAATCACAGCATCTGTATAAGGTAATTTCTTTCTGTCTTCCACCACCGGCTGACGTCCACCGATCACTCTGTCAATCTCCTCCTGAACTCGATCTGCACACAAATGCAAAACACGTTTGTTCCTTTGGACTATTAAATGCAGTATTGAGGAAATACTCTTCATATTACTGTGTTTTTACCCTGTATATGAGGGTATTTAGCCATAAGCATCAGACCCCAGCGCAGAGTCGTTCCTGTGGTGTCGGTACCAGCGATAAACAGATCTGTCACAGACATCATAAGATTCTCTTCATGAAAATATGAGTCCTTCTTGCCGGATTGCTGTCAAATGCATATTTATTCACCAACTGAATTTCCGATTATTACAGTAAAGGGGATCATTGAAAATGCTGTAGGCAAAAAAATTACATACCTCGTCGTTTTGCTTGCGGATGAGAAATGAGTCGACAAATCCTCTGCGGTCTTGTGGATTCAGAGTCTCCAGAAGTCCATTGATCAACTTCATCATCTGTTGTCTACTTCGCACAATATTGTTTACAATAATCCTTTTGTTTTTTAGGATTGGACCCAACCACGGAAATATATTATAAATCTAGAAATGCACATTCAGAGACACAAGAAAGACTGAGTGACATGGTCTCCAGAGCTGCACTTTTTTCATTTACTACATTCCATAGTATAATCATACTTTAAATATTGTACTTTTTTTAATCACACTACATTTCATCAAAACATATTGTTCCGCGTTATTGGAAGCTGAAGAAATCAAGACCCGCTCTGAGAAGCGATGTCTTCATGTATAAGCTTATTCTTTTCAAAGAACCTGTTGAATCTGCTCGCAATTTCCAATTCATTCTCTAATCAGACTGATCCACTTGCAGCTGTTCTCAAGTCAATCACCTTTTGATTCAGTGATCCGTTCAAAGCAATCCAGTAAACATTTCACTGAACTGTTCATGTCTGAATGAGGCGAGAACTTGGATATTCTTGGAGCTTGAGTGCGCGCATGTGACTGATGTCGTGAAAAGTATGTTACTAATGGCACATTTTAGCATTAATTATTGTAAATGAAAATCATATTTAGGTCATTATTTGTGAAATAAATCAGCTGTAAAAGGATGAGTTGTTTAAGCCCATTATCTGGCATTTGTGTGTCACTGACTGTTTGTTATGGACTACTGTAGGAAAAAGTCTAAATCTTTGCAAATTAATGCATGCATCTTCCCAGCTGCTGTAGTTTCAAATTCTATAAAACTAGTATGTTTGCATAGCGTTCCTCTTGCCTAGTGTGATTGTATTTTTATACTATTTGTCACCACATATTTACACACAATTTGTTTTTCCTTATTTTTAAAATAATGGGGTGTATTTTGCTATTTATTGCACACTTGAATTATCAGTACATTTAAATTTATATTGTAGTTTCAAGAGTAGTAATGGTGTATGACATGTTTTGGTAATGAAATAAATGTTTTGCTTATTTGCAGATCAGTACATAATAAAAGTCTGCCCAAATCTTATATCTATTAAGAGTAATCTGTATTTTTACTCAAGTACTCGATTTGAGTACTTCGTCCAACACTACAAAACATGTCCATATGTCATTAATAGATTTTGTAATGCCTGTCGGTAGTTGACAAACTATAGACATATCTGTCAGCATATAAATCATACATACCATCATAGATGCCGATCCACTAACCCGAACATTTTCATTTGCTCTGTCGACCATTTCAGTGAATTGAGGGTCTGTGTATTCAAATCTGCTGCCGTACACGATAGATGAGATGATGTTTGACACAGCGTAGTTCACCGGCTGTGTCGTGTCGAAGGGTTTCTCTGTGAAGAGGAAACAACAAACCGTCTCTCAATGGATCTTATAAACTAAGAGCATGTTTGCATGTGCGTGTCTCAGCTTGTACCTTCAAACTTATCAAACTCTCCTTTCAGATACTGAATTTCCTCTATGATTTTCTCTTCACTTCCTCTCTTGCCCATCCCAAAGTCCCGCAGGTTGCTGAGAGCGAAGCGTCGCATTTCTTTCCAGTTCTCTCCATTGGAAAAGATGATCCCTGATCAACACAAAACCATCAGACAATGAGTCTGCAGCAACACTAGTAGAGAATGATTACGCAGACAAACTGGCAAACACAAATGTAAAAGAAATAAAAAGTTCTACCTACATATACTCATTTAAGACATGCACAATTTCAAGCTAACAGTCCGACAGTTAAATGCATTGTTGGTTTTTCATTGTTAAATTGGCTGGTTCCCACCCAATTTTGTGCGGATCCTTATAACGACCTTATATTTGTGCCACATTTATTTCATGTAGTTAAACCCATTTGAGTAAATTTTGACTCAGAGAGGCCATGAAGATTTGAAAGCTTGTGCAACATCTTTGTTTGATGAAATACCTAGCAGTTTGTTATGCTGGGATGAGGTGAGGCAGATCCAAACGCAAGTAGTTTTTGACAAAACAAGAAAACAAACATGGGTAAATAAAGGAACAATGAGCAAAAGCAGGAGCTAGACCAGAAATCCAATACAGGAGCATCAACAGGGAATCAACAAACAAGCGCTGAAACACAGGGGTATATATACACTGAGCATGGCAACAAACAAGGGAACAGATTAGCAGGGAAACATGAGGGGAACAAGGCTACAATAAAGTCACAGGCTTTGTCCAAATACCCACACTTGCAGTCTTTGCACTTGACCACTTGATAACTTAAATGATGTATTTCCTGTATTTGGCCCAAGTGTTCAAGTGGGTGTGAAGACCACAAGTGTGTGTCGAACTTTTCATTACCTGATGGGACACACTTATAGTGTTGTAAAAATGCAAGTGTTTACACAGCTTTATTTTCATTTTAATTTGAAATACTTTGCATTTTAAAATCAACTTCTAAATGTCTGTTCAGTAGTCCCTATAACATGACAATTTTAATTTGTGGTGCTTCTAATTAAGTGATAAAAAAATGTGCGAAATAAATATCACCACAACTCAGCTTTGCACCAATAAAAGTAAAAACACTGTTTTCTACCAAATTATTTGTAATATCAATATATTATATTAATATTTAACTTACATTGGAAAGGTTTCCGTGACCTCTCGCGAGATCTCGGCAAAAAGTCTCACGATTTATTTCCAGAACATGATGCATGATGGGATACACTAAGCCTCGAATAGCGCTCCGGAGTGTGGATTTAGTGTGCGTTAAGGGCACTGCGCTTTGGTATTTTTAAAACCTGGGACAGTCTTGCACACTTGCTTCCTGTCGCTCGCACGCGCTCTCAAGTGACCAAGACCACAAGTGTGGGTATTTGGACAAGGGGACAGAGACTCAAGAAACAGTCAGGGATCGTGACACATTTACAGTTTGCACATTCATTTGAGGCAGAAATAAGAAGAATCCTACCATGTTCGTCGTTCATTATCCTGAAACTAGGTGCAATATCTCTGTCGCCGAACTCTTCAGCATGATTCACAAGAGCTTCTTTGACGGTTTGGTATCCAACTAAGATCACAGTTTTTTTGGGACCCAAAAACACTTGGAATATGTTCCCGTAGCTTTTAGAGAGCTGGAGGACGCAGAGAAAGACATTCACAAACAAATCACGAAATGTTAGGCTACTATTACTGTCTGAATGTGTTCAAGTCAAGTTCTCACCTCAAAAAAGGTGTCAAAGGGTCTCGTGAGGTCAATTGTCAGCAGGTTCCCCAACAGCGGCAGTGGTTTGGGTCCCGGTGGCTCTTTCCCTTCTTTCTGAGATTTGGATCCAGAGGAAAGCAAATACAAAACCAGAAGCATCAGCAACGCTCCCAGTAATGTACCTGTGCTGGAAAACTGCAGCAGTGACTCGACAACAGACATTTTCTCTCTGAGGCACTCTCCTCAACTGAAGCACTCACACATTTATAGCCGCTGTGTAAGGGAGGGTCCTAAACCTAATTTTTTTTGGAAATCCATGAGAAGAAAGGGTTGGTGCGATTAGCATGTACTGTATGTGTCATGCTGTGATGAATCGGCAATCTTCATTAGCATGCTAAAAACAGGACAGGAATGTATAACATACAACATAATATAACAAGCCATAAAAGCAGAAGTTTAGGTTCAACACAATCTTTGCACCAATATAATTGCATGCTTTTTGGTTTATACATGCATTAAATATTGTGATATCGTCTACAACTGA
Organism: Sinocyclocheilus grahami; assembly: GCF_001515645.1. Classification (NCBI taxonomy): domain Eukaryota; kingdom Metazoa; phylum Chordata; class Actinopteri; order Cypriniformes; family Cyprinidae; genus Sinocyclocheilus; species Sinocyclocheilus grahami. Next base: position 358,506 of record NW_015505655.1, read on the forward strand.
CAATAACCAGCACATAATGAGCACGTCTGAACTATGACACACAGAGATCTGTGACCTTTATTAAACTTAAACCCTGCGTAACCTCTCGCCTACCTTATGTGTTCAGATTAGATCTTCACTCTAATCAAAAATGTACAAATTGTTATGAGCTCCATTATTCATTTTGTATGTATTATAAACTTTATAAGAATTTAATCAGACACACACACAAATCATCAGTGTTTTTGGATGAGTATTAAAACCAAATGTAAGGATGGATTTGACCAAAACTGAATTCAAGATTCCTATCCTGTAATCAAACAATAAAACTCACTAATCTGGAGAGAGGATCTACAGCTGGCCCAATCTCATCCCCCCCACCCATGCTGAGTTCCTGACTCCTCGCACCCTCTCCTTCCCCTCAGGTCTCAGTCAGTCATGCAAATTTCACAAATCCATCGTTTCAAGCTGTTTCATGTGTGGTCAATATACTGTAAATACTTCAGGTGCGACTGGAAGGTGGTTTCACTCTCGCATCAGCAGAACAGGCAAGAATAAAGAAAACAAAACCTGTTCTTCTGGTGTGGGAGATGCCCCAATAAAGATCTTTGATAACATTTGCTTTCATCCCCAAAACTAGGTGTGTGACCTTTTGGGTTACGAGATCCTAACAAACCAAAAGGTCTTTTATGCTTTTACAACTGATTTGAAGATTTCTTTGTTCTGGTTTGGGTATAGCCTATAAGCGAAGTGGCAAAACACTGCTTTGGAATTCTGTAACCAGAAAACCCCGACACAGTGTGTGTGTGTGTGAGTCTCTGGAGCTCTGCACTAGAACTCTCACATGCTGCTGTGTGTCTCACTGCTGTCAGGTATGCATCTCTCACTCTTAAGATTCATCTTTGAGCAATTGATGTTATGTATTTATCTGAATTGGAACTGAATGTAACTCTAAATTGGATTCTCATTGTTTAATTATGTAATTGGCACATTTTGTATTAAAGGTGACATATCATGAAAATGTCATGAAAAGACTTTTCCAGGTTTTAAGTGCTATAATCAGGTCCCCGGTGCATCTACCAACCAAGGAAACGTGAAAAAGATTAACCCAGTAACTTTGTTTTGGTAAGACTTTTTCTGCAAGCGTCTGAAAAAAACAACGCGTCTGATTTCGCTCCCTTGGTGACGTAGCAAAGGGATCTCATTATAATATTACCGCCCCTTAATCTGTAAGTTTACACCCATGGCGCCGTCATTTGATTTCGCAAGCGACAACGGTGTACCAGCTCTAATGCCATGGCGAAAGTTTGAGCAAAACATGCTAACTGTTCTGTCTTTGGCTGCACAGACGAGCACAGAACACTATTTAGAGTCCCAGCCTCAGAGGAGACAAGAGAGCAGTGGATTTATTGATTTATTTACTGTATATTGTTCTGCTGCCACATAGATCTAAAATAAACAAGCGATTTATTTCCCAGCTGTTTACTTTCACAGACATAACCGACATTGTAACTCGTGTGTTTTTAACTTAAACTTAGTACTCACATGCTGTGACAGCCGCTTTCTGTCCGTGTGCTTCGGATGTGTGCGCACAGAGAACCTTATATATGAAGTTTAAACTCTTATGGTTTAAAACGCATGATTTCAGCACGATAAACATGATAATCAGAACCAAAACAGATGTTTTTAGCAGATACGAGCTGTAATGGCACAGCTCTATTCTGGAAAAGGGAGCGGGGAGTAGCAGCTCATTTGCATTTAAAGACAGGCCTGAAAAACAGCTTCTGCTTCCACTCAAAATAGGCATTTTCAAAATGATATAATAAATGATCTGTGGAGTATTTTGAGCTGAAACACACAGACAGTGTGTCACAGACACATTTTGGGGACACCAGAGACTTATATTACATATTGTAAAAAGGGGCATAATATGTCACCTTTTGTATTAAGATTATAATTTTCAGAATTAAACATACAGTAAATAGGCTATCATATTCTATTTGACATTAGGCTGACGTCACATTCCGTGATAATGTGCTTTATATTCAAATTGTCAGGTTATATCTGCATTCTGAGCCGTTTCGGGAAATTGAGCTTCAAAGTTTTTTCATTCCATATAGTGATATGGGGAACAAGTTTCTTTCATACATCAGTCCCAAAATGTACACAACTTTAAAAAAACAAACAAACAAACATCATCACCTAATATAAATAAGTTGTCACAGAATAGCAATATGTGAAAAAATCAATTTTGACAAAAATGGCAGATAGAACCTTATAATTCCAGTGTGACGAAATGTTCGACCAGACTATCGAACTATCAGACGATCAAATTACATTTCTCAATTTTATATATTATATATAATTACACACGCACAAATTATGTTAGCACAAAGTTCATGAGTGCATCTCTCATCTCACCTCTGACACACCTGGAGTGACTTCAGACCGGCTTTCACAGACCTGATTAGGCAATGTAGCATTTCATCTAAAAAATGATTCACCTTCTTAGCAGAAAACACTTGCAGTATCTTTTGAAATGTACAACAAAAGTTGTACATGCAATCTAACTCTACTTCGGTGCAAACTCATCCGTCACATAATAGAAGCAAGACAAATTAGATAGATGTCAAAGTGGACAGCTTGTGTAACGCATATTCTTAAAAACCATTAATACAGCTGATTCCGCCAGGGGATGCTAAAAATAAAAAGGTAATTATGAGGTAATTACTTTTTTTCTTGCAATTCCGAGTCTACATCTTGCAATTATGAGCTTTTTTCTCTGAATTCAGAGTTATGTCGCAATTCACTTTTTTCCCTGACTTTTTATCTCACATTTCTGACTTGTTTCTCGCTTCAAGTTTATATCTCACGATTCTGCATTTATATCTTGCCATTCTGACTATTTTTCAGAATTGCAAGTAAAAAAAATTCCAAAATGTGAGAAAAACTCAGAATTGCGAGAAAAGGTTCTTATTATTTTTTTACATATTTACAAACCAAATACTCAAACTATAATGACAAATGTAACAATTTTTACTATTTTGCCTGTCATGTTAATCCTTTTGCATTGATCTGATGTTCATGCTCTTTAAACAAACAGTAAGCAACCGTTGGAACTGTAAATGGCAAAAACCTAGAGTGAGCAGAGGCCGGAGGGCTAGAGTGAGCGGAGGCGGCAGGCTTTAGAACTGCGCGGTCGGCGGATTCGACGAAGGAGCGTCCGGCGGGCTTGCGGCAACCACATGTGATGACCCCGCGCTGGACTCCGCTTCGTCCACGGTGAAAGCCAATCCGGCGATCCACAGCGCAAAGTTTATGTATTTCCTCAGCGACCAGCACGGATCAGCTCCAGGCATGACGAAGCAGATATCGTCCTCTTTTGGAAGACCAAACAAAGTAGTTTCGCTTTCACAACGAAACACAGCGTCTCCACGACATGGCGGCGGCGGCAACAACAATACTACAGCGAGAATAAACGTTATGACTTCTCTTTGCGAGAACATTTGGGTGGCGTTATGCAAATCTTCCCACATCGTGAGGTAGACATGTGGGGGCGTGTTAGAACGAGCTGTTTTAGGTAGGTGTGGTTGACTCTTAACTTTTATAAAGAATATCTCTTTGGATTTGAGACTTTAGTCTTTGCAACTTTACAGATCTTCTTTATGCACCAAGAGATTGTAACACTCCAAAGAGAAAGGAAAAATTTAAATCGCATCATATGACCCCTTTAAATAATTTTACAGATGTAATTATCACTTCTGGTTTATCTGTCACACTGGAAAAGGATGGTCAAGTCCTGTGCATTGCATTGTGAGAAACTCACAATTTGGTCAGTCTGGGTATATTATAAACAGAGAGCATTTGCATACTGTCTGCAGTACACATACTGCAGAAATAGTAGTATGCTATTCGGATCATCACAATGTTTAGACTGCATGTGTTAGAGACGTACCTGTGCCCAGGTGAGAGTTTTGTCAGTCAGGTGATAGTGGACCATTCCCTGGTGTTCATCCTTCAGTAAACTTCCTGCGAGAGCCATCAGGTGAAAGTTATAAAAACCGTCAAACTATCCAGTGGATATACAAAGCAGGTCATTTAAATACCTGGAAAGGTGCTTTCAATGAAGTCTTTGAAGAGCTGAAGGTCCATCTCCTCTAACTCCGTGACCACGCGGACCTTCGCCAGCAGCGTGTAACCGCTACCAAACTTGCTCTTCAGGTGCTGCGGGCTGCCCAGACATTTGAACTGGCCGTTCACCATGACAGCCAGCCGAGTACAAAGCGCCTCGCACTCCTCCATACTGCAGAGAGAGAATGAGAAAGTTTGTTCTGATGTACCATGCTTCTTTTCATTTCCCATTCATATTTGCATTATTTGTGGCTTACCTGTGTGAGGTTATGATGATGGCTTTGCCAGACTCTCTGGTGCGTGTAATTGCGTCCCAAAGCAGCCGTCTGGCCACAGGGTCCATGCCAGTAGATGGCTCGTCCAGGAAGATCACAGGCGGCCCACCGATTAGAGCCATGCCTGCACTCAACTTCCTCTTATTGCCGCCACTGTGTAGGATCCAATAGACAACTTAGAATACACCGTAACAGCATATAACAAAAATTATTTAACTTCTGACATTCAGAGTCTTCCTGTTGCATCTGTTTCCTTACACTTCAATAAACTAGTCTATCATATTCACTCATGCATTTATCTAAACATCAATCCATCATATCTAACATTCCATACATGATATTAAACCATCATCTAACCATCAAACCTATCCATCATATCTAACATGATCTATATCAAATTTAACCAGCCATCATATATAGCCATGCATTCAAAATATCTCACATGATCTATATCAAATCTAGCTATACATTCATCATATTTAACCATCCATCATATCTAACCACCCACGAATCATATCTAACTATCCACAAATCATATCTAACTACACCCAAATCATACCTAACCACCCACAAATCACATCTATCCACGAATCATATCTAGCATCCATGAATCATATCTAACCACCCATGAATCATATCCAACCACCCATGAATCATATCTAACATCCATGAATCATATCTAACCACCCACGAATCATATCTATCCATTAATCATATCTAACAATCCAAAAATCATACCTAACCACCAATGAATCATATCTAACATCCATGAATCATATCTAACATCCACAAATCATATCTAACTATCCATTAATCATATCTAACAATTCAAAAATCATACCTAACCACCAATGAATCATATCTAACCATCCATGAATCATATCTAACAACCATGAATCATATCTAACATCCATGAATCATATCTAACATCCATGAATCATATCTAACCACCCACAAATCATATCTAACTATCCATTAATCATATCTAACAATCCAAAAATCATACCTAACCACCAATGAATCATATCTAACCATCCATGAATCATATCTAACCACCCACGAATCATATCTATCTAATCTATCTCGAATCATATCTAACTATCCATTAATCATATCTAACAATCCAAAAATCATACCTAACCACCAATGAATCATATCTAATCATCCACGAATCATATCTAACACCCACATATCATATCTAATAGGGCTGTGAATCTTTGGGTAGACAGCGAATCGATTAGATTCATAGGTTTTCGATTCGATTCAAGAACGATTTTTGCAAATTCAGAACGATTCAATTCAATTCGATTCACAATTAAATTTGATTCGATAAACGATTCGATTCTGCATTCTTTAAGGGCATTCACAGGATTATTTCAATGCTTCCCCTAAATTCTTTAAATGCTTAGTCAGGGGGCAAATTACACAGAAGCCTTTATGGTAGAGGAACAAAAGGGAGGAAAAAAATACACTTTTGTCCATTGTTAGATGTTAGTTTAATTATGCTATGGCATGACATGGCATATGTAGAAATTTATGTAAGCCAAGATTTTAAAAAAGAGCTTTAAAAGTATTATGTATAGCATTTTGTCACACCAGGGGTGTAGCCATCATTTCAGAAGTGACAGAAATGTCAAATACAATAATTTTATGTAGGCCTATGCATGTATTATTATTATTATTTTATATATATATATATAATATATATATATATGTATACATTTACAAGGAATTATTTTCTTATCTCTTACTTAGAATTTTCTATAAGAAATCAAATACACTGCTGGACAATAATCAATCATTTGTAATCTATAATTTTTTCCTAATGGCAATTTTATGATTGTTTTATATACTACAAACAATTATTTCAAGTTTCTGCACAGAATTAGGTAGAAAATATACTGTATGGTTTCTGTACTGTAATGAATGATGTCAATTAGCACTGCATCATTCATAAATTTTATTTATTTATTGTGTTTATTGTCTTAATGTCTCATCAGTTCATTCTGCTTTTTATACAGTTTAGCTGCAGATTCTGGCACGTCTATGAGCGCGAGATCACTTCTCTTTCAGTGCGAAAACTTCTTTATCTCATTTTCACTAAATAAAATGCTATAGTATTTAACTTCTCTCCATCGCGAATGATGATTCTGAAAGAAAACGCGCCCGATGTCTGTTTGCTATAGCAACGAACTCTACTTTCATGGATCTGATTATCAGATAAACCTCGCGCTCTTATTTCAAGGTTGTTGTTAATGCTGTGGTTATTTTAACAGTTTCCTTCGTACATTCGGTTCAACGACATTGTTAAAACTAATTTATCATTCAATGGAACTGTGCGTATGCTTTAGACACTTGAATTTTTGCTCTGTCCATGCAATAAATGTGCAGCCTTCGACTGCTCAGGTAATGTAGTCGTCGGTATGACCGAGAGCCATTGAAAAACTACAGAAAAAGTAGTACGTACTTCACTTCAGCATTACTGGCCACGAGTGTGGAGAGATCACACATCAGCTGCTCAAAAAATGTGTCAGTGAGACGAACTGAGCGCGAGCGCAATCCTGTGACAGTCACAGGCGGTAAATAGTGGAGTGCGTGAAGGAGAGATGCGAGGGCACGAACACTGTTCAAGGTCTCCATTAATTCGTGCTTGTAGTAATTTAATGTGTATATATTTTGAAAGCATTGAATTGCTATAGAAATCGCGATTCATTTGACTCTTAGCATTTTAAATCGATTACTGTCCGAAATCGACAATTCACGATTCAAAAATGTTTCAAGATTGATGCATACGTATCTTCAGGGTTTGTAATTGATGCATCGAGAAAACGAGTGAATCGTTACCCCCCTAATATCTAACCATCCACGAATCATATCTAACCATCCACGAATCATATCTAACAATCCACGAATCATATCTAACCACCCACGAATCATATCTAATTATTCACAAATCATATCTAACCACCCACAAATCATATTTAACCATCCACAAATCATAGCTAACCATCCACGAATCTTATGAATCATACCTAACCATCCACAAATCTAATCTAACCATCCATGAAGCATATCTAATATCCATAAATCATATCTCACTAGCCATTCATCATCATATCCAGCCACCCACAAATCATATCTGACTATCCATGAATCATATCATCTAATCCACAAATCATATCTAACCATCCATGAACTATATCTAACAATCCACAATTCATATCTGACCATCCACAAATCTTATCTAACCAGTCACGAATCTTATCTAACATCCATAAATCATATCTAACATCCATATATCATATGTCATTCAACCAGCCATTCATCATCATATCCAACCACCCACGAATCATATCTACACAGCCATGAAATATTTTCTGATTCATTCTTCATACATTACTCATATGTAACCCTCCATATTTCATAATTTGCCATCCATTCATTATCACATCTAACCACCTACAAATCATATTTAACCACCCATAAATCATATCGATCAGCCCAATCATATTTTACCATTCATTCCTCATCATATCTAACCACCCATTAAATATCTCTATCATAAACCAAAATCATCCTTCATTTCTAATCAACCATCAATCATACTTATCAATGCATTCATCACATCTAACCATCTATATATCATGTCTAACCCTCATCTAACCATCAAATCTAATCTTCCATCATTTCTAACCATATATTAATCATATCTAGCCACCCATCAATTATTTCTAACCATCCATCCTCTTTCTCTCAGGTCTCAGGTCTCATGTTTATACCTGTAGCTGCGGACAAGTTTGTCAGCATGAGGTTCGAGCAGCAGCGAACGCAGGATGTTTTCTACACAGGCTGTGACGTATTTCTCTGGGATGCCCCTCAGTCTGGCATACATGCTCAGGGTTTCCCGCCCTGTCATGTGATCTAGCAGCGCATCAAACTGGGGACAGTAGCCAATTCTCTGCTGCACCTGAAGTGAAGTCATATTTAGTACTGTTAATCCATTCACTTACATCAAATCTAAATATCTCTCAACTCTAAATATTAATTTGCCGTGTTAGGGATCTATTTTATATGAAATGGCAATGAGATAACAAAATGCTCAACCTTTTTCACATCTCGGAGGATGCTGTAGCCGTCAATAAAGGCATCTCCTGAAGATATGCTTTCATCGCCCGTCAACATTTTGAATGTCGTAGTCTTCCCTGCTCCATTAAATCCCAGTAAACCAAAGCACTCGCCCTTCCCAACGGCCAAAGACAAACGGTCCACTGCTAACAACGACTGCCCACCTGAATATACCTAGAGAAATACAACCACAGATTAAAAAAGGGAAAAAAGGAGCAAGGTAAAAACAATAAACTAAACACAAAACAATTTTGTCTAGTAACAAATTTGTTTGGTAAAATCCTATGACCAAATTTACATGGTATTTTCAGGGCATTGTGGCAATGAAATGCAAAACGTGCTAAGAGACTATATCACTTCCTGTTTAGCATATTTGCCAGTAACTCGGGTATTTCTGGAGAATGTTGTTGCATTCCAATATCCCATTTAGTGGATTCTGTGAGGCTTCCTTCCTAAACAATGTCCACAAAATAGCAGAAAGCCATAGAAAGGACCAGTTATAAAAAGGAGCGTGACCTTAGGCTAAATTATTCCAAAGCATGATTTTCTGCATGTTTTATGCACTTTGGCCAACAGATGGCACCACCCAACTGGTTTTGTATACTCAGGGCACTGTGGCAATGATACAGTGGAATTTGCATGTCAATGCATTAAAGCAATCCAAAATACTTTTTCAAAGAATATAAGTGGAAACTGAAACTTTGAGGTAATCACATTAACATACTGTAGTTTGGAGCCAAATAATACAATGTGAACTTCATACCTTGCTGAGCTCCTGTAGGATAAGTGGGCTGCCCACCATGGACTCAACCACTGGCTGGCACTCCAAAACTCTTTTTCTCTCCTCCGCAACATCTCTGTCCTCAGGTTGAAGAGCTTCTTCTGCCAACAGAAAAATCTGACAAAAAAAAAAAACACACCCACAGCTGTGATTGTTAGCATCCAAACCAATAAAACAGCAGCACCATATCCTGCCTTTTCTTTCCTCTCCCACCTTCTTGTGTCTCCTGCAGAGGTTGAGCAGCACATGGATGCACCGGAGCTCAATGAAGAAAAGCAGGGCGATGAAGACGACACCCTGCAGGAACATGGCCACCAGGAAGCGACCCACTCCAGGCTCATCCATGGAGAAGTAGTTTACTTGATATGTGATGTCTGCAGATGACCAGCAAAAATGCCAATGAGAATGACAACACAGTCCACATTAAGTGCGCCACATGATGCTAAACGCTCATGCTTGCACTGCTAGTTGCTTTTCAATGACGTCAGTCAATATTCAGAAGATTTACCAGCTAGCGGTGCTGGTCTTATAGCTCCATCGAGACACTAAACACAACGAATGATTTAATCATATTATACACACACAGGCTAACATATTACAGAAAAACAAAAATTCAATATCCAGGGCTTCACATTTGCATAGGCGAAGTGCCAGCACAATGCCAGAAACGGCACTGATCAGAACTGACCTAGCATGAGCTTGAACTGGATTTCAGTTCAGGTGGTTTTTCAGGGTGATTATCAGTCACTCACTGTAGTACTTGCAAATGTACTCTGCAAAGTCACTGGAGGTGCAGAAAGTGATGATCTCGTAGTTCTGATAGAACTCGCTGAAGGACATGCCCAAGCAGTAATTCGGGAAGATCAGGAAGACCTTATCCAGGAGGTGAGACAGGTCTACCAGCTTGAGCTCTGAGGGAAGACAACCACAAGTACGCAAAGTGTTTGAACAGACATTCTAGCAAGAATTGAAATGCAAGTGCGGACGTGCGTGCCTCACCAGGTATGGTCATGATGGTGACCGCGAGGAAGGTGGCTGTGCCACTGAGGATGTTGAAGATAGTGAGGCGCGTGTAAGCGGTGGCGGCCGAGGAGAACATGAAGCTGAGTAGGTACATGAGGGGAATCACCGCCCAGCCATACAGAAGCAGCAACAGCAGAACGTCCACCAGGTGGTTTTCAGCCACAAATGCTTTCACTGAAAACACCCGGAAGACCACCTAGAAATAACAAATCAGCCTCATATATCCAGGTTTTCCAAATGCCAGGTGTCGAGGCTCGAGGGAATCATCTTGAGTTTCAGCTTATTTCAAAGCATACTTTGTATTATTTTAAAGCATTTTAAGTAGTGCTGTCCAACGATTAATCGCGATTAATCACATCCAAAAAAAAAGTTTTTGTTAAAGGGGTCATATGATGTTGCTAATAATAACATTATTTTGTGTATTTGGTGTAATGAAATGTGTTTATGCAGTTTAAGGTTAAAAAAACACATTATTTTCCACATACTTGTGCTGTGATTGGCCAGCTATCCAGCGCATTGTGATTGGCTGAATACCTCAAGCGTGTGACGGAAATGTTATGCCCCTTACCATACTGTGATGCCGTGTCCTGGCACGACGAGACAAAAACATTAAAACCCATTATAAACGAGGCATTTGTTGCATCCAGTGGGGACATAATTACGGATTATAATGACTTATACTGTCTTTTTACGCATTGCGTTTCATCGAGCCGCATAAACATAAAACCATGTCTGCATTTATGATCGAAGAAATGACAAACTACAAACGCTACTCTACACTGCTCAAAACTCAGTGGGGACATAATTACGGATTATAATGACTTATACTGTCTTTTTACGCATTGCGTCTCATCGACCCGCATAAACATAAAACCATGTCTGCATTTATGATCGAAAAAATGACAAACTACAAACGCTACTCTACACTGCTCAAAACTCGCGTTTGAATCGTCAGTGGCAAATTTTTTAAATATAAAAAAACTTACTTACAGGCTGTGAGTCAGAACAGCTGGCATTGTAGTCTACTCTACCAGGATCAGGAAACAGTCCTCCGTAAAATGCGCTGGACACATCTGAATATTTGGGTTGAAATGTTCTGGAACAGTGTTGTAAATACAACTTAACCACTGATTTCTAGTCGTGTCCTCTTTTGGAAGGCCAGACTAAGTAGTTTCGCTTTCACAACGAAACACACGGCGGCCTAGCGTGAGCGGAGGCCGGTGAGCTTGAGAACGGCGGGCTTGCGGCAACCACATGTGACGACCCCAGGCTGGACTACGCTTCGTCCACGGTGAAAGCCGATCCGGTGATCTACAGCGCGAAGTTGATGTATTTCCTCAGCGACCAGCATGGATCAGCTCCAGGCATGACAAAGAGGATATCGTCCTCTTTTGGAAGACCAAACATTATGTAATCAGATTACTTTTTTCAAGTAACTAATAAAGTAATGCATTACTTTTTAATTTACAAGAAAATATCTGAGTTACTTTTTCAAATAACTTTCCCCAACACTGAACATTATATGTGTGTGGACTGTGTATATTTATTATGTACATATAAATACAAACACATGCATTTATCTATTTTAATCATTTGACAGCACTAATTTTAAGGCATTTTGCAGCACCCTTGCCTCCAGATTAAGAACCACTTACAAAACCTAGACAGTACATTTATACTGACCAGCATGAGCAGGCAGGGCAACAGGAAGTTGATGAGGTCCCACAGCAGGGCGGAGAACCAGAAGTTGGAAAGGTAGACACCGCTGACCTGCTGCACATGTTTGGACTTCACCGACCGCTCAGAGACGAGGAGCAGGGCGAAGGTGCTGGCTAATGATGCCATGCCATACATGAGGTTTATAGCGATGGCGAAGCCTGTCTGACCCCTGCAGAGACAAAAATGAGGATGAAAGACCATCTAAACGACTAGGTCTCCCAAGTGAACTTCACTTAGGGTTCTTGGTTTGTTCTGATGCCTTAGGCCAGTGGTTCTCAAACCTGTCCTGGAGTAAGTAACCCCTGCCCTACACATTTTGTATGTCTCCCTCATCTGTCACACCCGATTCATCTCATCAGCTCATTAGTGGAGACTGCAAGACCTGAAGTGGGTGTGTCAGATATAGGGAGACATACAAAATGTGCAGAGCTGGGGGTACTTCATGGAGAGGTTTGAGAACCCCTGCCTTATGATTTTTGCGATGCAGGAACACTGACAGAATCATGGAATCCAGTCATAAAAATAAAAATCAAGACATGATATGGACTAGTGTCTATGAATATTAAACTGCTATTTGAGTATGAAGTCTGTTCTAATGCATGTGTAAATGAGTGGCACGGTTTCATCTACTACACGTACTAAAGCACGCGTGATGTTCGTGGTGTTTTTAGCATCAGCCATCTCACTATATGAGGACATGAACACATGAGAGTCACTTTACCCGCAATTTAACCATTTCATTTGAGAAAACTATCGTCAGACACACTGAAACTCAAAGGTCTTCACTACAACCTGTCAAAATAAAACTTCAGTTTAACTTAAAGAAATTATGACATAAAATGTTTACTTCTCAAAACAATATATTAAAACATTAAGGAATAACATACAATATCACATTGTTTTTGCCCATATTTTAATTTAAACAGTAAACCTCTGTTGTGCAGCACTTTGCTAAAAATAAAACGGTTCGTAAAATGTTAATTTGATTACATTTTAAAAGATTAATTAAATTGTTCTAGTTTTATATTGACATTTAGCACTATCGAGAAACTTTCCTGATCCCGCCCCCCTCTCTCTCTCCCACTTCGCTTCCTGTCATCATACTGTCCTATCATGCTAATGCTAAAAATAAAAAAATAAATAAAAAAAGTTTAAGTTTTATGAATTAATTAGATTACCACCATTTTTATAATACATTTGTATTAAACCATAAATAAACAGAATCTAGGAAAATTTAAAAAGAATTTCTGAAAATAAATATAGTAAATAAATAAATGTTGTTTTATCTTGTTTTGTTGTTACATTAGAGTTAAAAGTTTTTACTCAAATGACATTAACAAACCCATCTGTAAAAACCTTCTAAATATAGAAAGATAAATATAGATTTAGTGTATTTAAGTCCTCTGAAGTAGAGATATGTATTATAAATAAAATCTACAGATGCAAACAGATGAAATGTAATGAAAAATAAACACTTGATGTTTTCTTTCCACTAGTATGGCATGTTTAGGAGGCAAAATATATATATAATATTAATAATGAACTTATTTTGCCAAAACAGTATTACCAAAAAAGAGAAATGTAATATGATTTTCCTAAATAAAAGAAAAAGTGACTACACAAAAGTCTGACACTCAGGAAATAAGCCATCATTTGGATCAAACCATAAAGCAATTGCATGAAAATTATTAAACATAAATATATGTCTGTAATTTATAGGAAAAAAAGTTTATCAATAAATACTAATCCCTACTGAGAAATAATTTAGGCTTTATTTTATTATATTATTAAATTTATGAAATAATTACATCTATTTTATTTGATGTTTATGCTAGAGAAAAAATTCACACAAATCAGGGTATTAAACTATATACTGTATATATGAAACATTCACTATTAACATTTAATTTGACCTAGTGAGATGGATGAACAACATTTTATGAAGGTAATTTTCAACAAGTTTCAAGCCCTATTTTGACATTCTTACATACAGGAAAACTTACAGTGGCATTTAGAGGTGCTAGAGAAATAATATACTAAATATACATGATAATATTTATGACCATGTGAATAGTGCTTGTGTATATATATAAGTCGTTGTCAGGATGCCAAGTCAAAAGGGTCCACAAGTCTCTATAATAT
>NW_015505655.1:372690-382347 GCF_001515645.1 Sinocyclocheilus grahami
TAAATAAAATCTACAGATGCAAACAGATGAAATGTAATGAAAAATAAACACTTGATGTTTTCTTTCCACTAGTATGGCATGTTTAGGAGGCAAAATAGCTCAAAATCACAAAATTGACCAGTGCCTGAAAAAAGCAACGGTTTTGCCTGTAGAGTCTTATCTTTAACTGAAAACACAGAATTTTGGAAAAAATTCAATCAAATTTCATAGGCCCTACTTGTCAAGCACCACTAAATACTCCCAAAGAGGATACGTACTCAGAAAGCTGGCTATGGGCCGTCTCGGACATGTTGCGGGGCATGGGGTAATTTCCAGTCTGGATGGAGGCGTCGGGTCCGGCCAGTAGCTTGTAGAGAGCGTTGTCAACCAGCATGAGTGCTGTAGCGGGGGTGTGATAGCCCTGGTTGTTGAAGTAGCCGATGACCTCAGTGTTCTTCCTGGATCGGCCCCTGAAAGTCGCGCCCACCACGCAGTGCTCATTGAAAGCCCCGCCCTCCCTCATGGCATTATATAGCACGTACTCCAACAAATCTGATAGGAAAAACGACAGGTTAGGATGTTGCTGAGGCAGCTTCCGTTTATCTATTCATTCGGTTATTTCTTACCTGTTATATTAGTGGCAGGAATGGCATTCTGGGAAGGCAGCTGTGCGGCATAGATCTCAGCCAGAGCTGTAGCCAGCGGCCCAGCACTGACGTCTACAGCCACGGGTACGTGAGTAGGGCCATATTGTTTTAGCACCAGACGGAGCTGGGGCGTGATTTGGCTTCCAGGGAGGGCGCGGGCCACTACGAGGGCCAACACAGTGAAAATGAGCGGCACCAGAAACTGAGCCACCATCACTTTCCAGTTGCGCCAGCTGTAGAGCGCCCTCTTCAGGAACATAGCATAGAACTGCTGCATATAGAGCCTGGCCTGAGGATAAACACATGCAGAATGTAATGAAGGATAAAAACAAATAATCTATCCAAAAAAAAGTCAAATATAGAATTTATTTCTGTTTCAAATAAATGCTGTTCTTTGGAATTTTCTATTAAAAGAATCCTGAAAAAAATGAATGTATCACGGTTTCCACAAAAATATGAAGCAGCACAACTGTTTTCAACATTGATAATAATCAGAAATGTTTCTTGAGCAGCAAATCAGCATATTAGGATGATCTCTGAAGGATCATGTGACACTGAAGACGAGTAATGATGCTGAAAATTAAGCTTTGATCACAGGAATAAATTACATTTGACAATATATTCAAATAGTAAACAGTTATTTTAATTGTAATAATATTTCACAATATTACTGTTTTTACTGTATTATTTATCAAATGAATGCAGCCTTTAATTTATGCTAATATTAATGCATTTTCCTTTGTTTGTGACATTATTGAAAAGAATATACAACTTTGGAGTGATTATGAGATTAAAAGGAGAGCGAGACAGTGTTGTTATTGGTAATTAAAACTAAAACTATCAAAAATAATTTTTGCCAAATGAAATAACACTGAAATTAAAAATTAAAATTTGATGAAAAAAAAATATATAGTTTTAAGTAAACGAGAATTAGAGATGCCTTGGCAACTAACTGAAATAAGTTGAAGTTGAAGTGACAAAATCACTAAAATGAAATAAAAAAAGAAATAAATGTAAGCTATATAGAAATATAGCTTTAAAAATAATAAAAATGATAAAGCCACAACAAAATTACTAAATATTTAATAATACACTAAATCATTTAATTTACACTTAAATTTTAATGAAAATTGAAAAATTAAATAAAATAGTTAAATACTATTATAGTATAGTAATAGTATTAATAATACAGCTAGGAAAAAAATAAAACTGTGTGGGACCTGGTGGGAAAAATCAGCACACAATATCATTAGAGATTCTTGATTATTTGTGGTCTTGTGCTCAAGTACCTGAGAAAAACCTCCTCCATGGTGGTAACAGACGCCCCGTAGCTGGCGATGCCCAACTCGTCTCGATTCATCTCCAGCTCAGCAAACAGCAGCTCAAACCTGCAGAGAACAGTACAAACTCAAACCTGAACACACATGAAAATCAATACCTGCTCCAACTACTGAGCATGAAAAGAAGTCACTTCTGACAAATCCATCCATGTTTATTCTTTGTCATTTTTAACAGTTCAACAAAAAATCAAAAACAAAACTTATTCTAATGTCACTCAAAACTCGTATGAAGTACAGTGGAGATCAAAATTAGAGAACAATCTATAAATACTTGATTTTTTCTGAAATATTGTTAATCTTCATCGTTTCATCCTCACTTCTTCTTGTCTCTTCCACAGTTCGGTGGCTATAGTGGGTTTCTTTAGTGATAACTTTGTCGCCAAGGATTTTCCAGAGATTTTCAGTTGGGTTTAGATCAGGACTCTGGGCCGGCCATTTCATTATTTCAATGTTTTCCGCTTCAAGGAACTGCTTTACCCGTTCTGCTGTGTGACGGGAGTTTTGCCTTGCATGAAAACTGCAGGCTGATTGTGAGATGCTTGCAGGGAAGGTACTGCATGTTGTTGAACGAGCTTCCAATAAACATTTGCATTAACCCTGCCATGTATCTGTACAGCATAAGAGGCCCAACTCCTGCTGCAGAAAACATCCCCCAAACCATGACACTTCCTCCTCCACCTTTCACTGACTTCTTTACACACTTGAGCTTCAGTCTTTCCTCAGTTTGACACCGTTTCCCATCTGACCCAAATAAATTAAACTTGCTCTCATCACTAAAGTGAACTTTTTACCAGTTCTCCTCTCTCCACACAACATGCTCCTCAGCAAAGGTGAGTCTAGCCTTTTGATTCTTTCTGCTGATTCTTTCTTTCTCCTTGCACTGGCTGCCAGTTGAGGCTCGCATCAAGTTCAAGACATTGATGCTTGCATATAGAACAGCCACAGGTTCAGCACCCACCTACTTCCACTCACTACTATGAATCTACATCCCCTCCAGAAGTCTGAGATCCGCTAGTGAGCGACGCCTCGTGGGGCCATCTCAGAGAGGCTCAAAATCCCTTTCCAGAACATTCTCGTTCACCATTCCTGGCTTAAGAAGGGATGGATGTTTGCTTCAAGTGATAAGCCAGGTAAGGGAAATTATATTATCTTGCTGTATGGGTGTCGTTTTCTTTGTTTTCTGACTAAAAGCCACCAAAAAGCCATTTTAAAGTGGTTAAGCAAATGATAATAATCGGCAGGGATCCCAGACCAATACAATTAGTGTGCCTCCTCTATTTTAAAACCCATGAGCCGCCACTGCTACCTGCAGAAGTCAGATTTCACTGATCACAGGTCGAGAGTAAGAGATGACTGACAAGAAGATGGTGAAGAATTTGTTGCTCAACAGATCCTGAGTTCATTGACAAATATCTTGTGTTGTAAAATGTGCTCCCTTTACACAGAGTACGTATGATTGTGAAATTGAAAGCGAGAGCTTATTCAAAAGCAATTTCAATACCCCACATATTGATAGCGGCTTCCTGATGCACGAAAATTATATACAGTATTAGAATATTTGCTTGTGCAGGTGGGAGTGGACACAAAAATAATGGGAGCGGTCGGGAGTGGGCAGTAATGGTTAGAAATTCAGTGGGAGCGGGATTAAGAAAACAGTCCTGTGTAGGGCTCTACTCTGTACACACTTACAGTTTTTAGGACATTACCATTCAAAGGGTGTACGTACCAATCGCCATATAATGCCCTAAGAAGTTGGCTTCACAGGTGGTTCATTGAGATTCAAAGCCAAAGGTGCCATAGGGCACTGCAATCAACAAAGGGTATGTATGTAGCCATGGTTCCCCGATGGGAACGAGACAGTGCGTTGGAAACACTTTGGTAATGCCTCTGTATGACTGCATCCTAAAGCATGTGTGAACTTAGTCCAATAGAGTGGTGAGACGAGGCGGGGTGACGTAGCAACCAGGAAGCTTAAAAGTGCATCCGGTAGAAACAACGCTAGCTTATGATAGGTCAAATCAAGCACTCACAGGGATGCAGGAGGTATGGCAGGGGGACACAACATCTCGTTCCATTCGGGGAACCATGGTTACATATGTAACCTAGAGATGTTCCCCTTCAGGAACTTGCACTGCATCGGAAACACTTCAGGAACAATTATACCAACTCAGCCATGCCAATGTATAACCTGTCTAGACTCGTCCTGTCTTAGATGTGCCATATGTGCACATCTAAGACAGGAGTATTCTAGAGCCTAGAGAGGTTCCCACATCTAGGTTATAAAACCTAACAAAAGTGAGCGGGGAAGACCAGCCCACAGCCTCATACACATTGTGTAATGACACACCAGAAAAGCAGGCTTTAGATGCCGCCATACCCCTAGACAAGTGGGCCCTGACCCCCAGAGCCGAGGGGAGACCAGAGGACTCGTAAGCCAGGGAGATAGTCTTAACTATCCACCTGGGGGCATATTACAGAAACTTCCTATCTTAGGTCTTAACTTAAGATATGATCTTTTAATTTAGGATTGTTCACAAATTCGTATTACAGAAGCAAATCTTAACTTGATTTAGGATTCTTATCTTATCTTACAAAATCTTATTTTATGTCTAGTTAAGAAATCTTAAACCACCTGATCCGAGCAGAGTTCGATAATCAACTGTCAGGTCTGTTCCTAAGCAACCAAGTATGCGCAAGCGGCTGCTGAGGTAAACATAAAATCAAAATGGAGAAACAACGGCATGCTTTTAACTTGCAGAATGACCGGGAGTTCTCTGTGATGGCTCATGGGCCTCTGTAATGTTGGTCGCAATTCTGCCCTACAAAGGCAAAAAACATTAACTTGCTAGAGTGTGAAACTGAGAAAAATGACTATAAAGTTTTTTACTTGTCCAGCCAAATTAATTATAGGTAGGACACTGTAAATTTAACAATTAGATGTTTTAGTAGTGAAAATTATCTGCATTAAAAAAATTGTGAGCTCAAACTAGATTTTTACCCCTATTTTGAAGTTAACCTCCTGGGGTCGATGGTGGCGCCGGCGCCACCACTTGCAGATTTTAATGATAACAGCGAAAATAACTTTAAATGCTCCTTCATACTTCCTCGTACATATAAGAGTAATACAGCATTTAAATCTGTAAAGGGTCTACTTTTATTTGTGTACACTTACAATATCAAGAAAACATTGTGCTTTTGCAAAATAAAGAAAATAAACAGGGTGTGCTCTGCCTTTGCATTGTCTGCAAAACGTGAGAAGTCACACCAAGGCAAAAGTCAGTAACTTCCACATTATCAATATTTGGTTGCTGATCACCATTTACAAAATCGTTATAGTAATACCTGTATAAAATCTAATGATCATGGGCTATCTCATATGGGCTATTGCATATGGTAATGTGATTGTATTAATTTTTTTTTTTTTTACCGTAACAATCAGACTAAAAGTTAAACATGTGAGTGGATACCAATTTATTTGCTATGCTTATTAACGTAAAAGAATGCTAGACATTTTGCTATGCAATTATTGCAATTAATAACTCAATTTGAGCGTTCCAAACAAAGTGAAAGAGCCGTAACTGGTGTTATACGGTGTTCTGCCTTGGTTTCTCCGGGGCTTTTTGAAGTTACGTTTGAGACGACCCATTATTTTCTTGAAAAAACAACGAAATTGACTCAAGATACTTATGCACGTGATAAAGGATGTCTTGAATGTCCCAAAAATATAAATTACAAATTTTCGACAAAAATCGAAGTGTAGTGGTTTTTTAGTCCTAACTTTGTCGCCAATGATTTTCTAAAGTTTAGTCAGGACTCTGGGCCGTCCATTTCATTATTTCAATGTTTTCAGCTGCTGTACCTATTTTGCAGTGTGACAGGAGCATTTTCTTGAATTTGCATTCACCTGCCATGTAGCTGTACAAGAGGCCCAACTCCTGCTGCAGAAAACATTCCTCAAACCATGACACTTCCCCCTCCATCTTTCACTGACTTCTTTATGCACTCGGGCTTCAATCTTTCCTCAGTTTGACACCAAACATAATGTTTCCCATCTGACCCAAATAAATTAAACTTGCTCTCATCACTAAAGTGAACTTTTTACCTTTTTAGTTCTCCTCTCTTCACACAATATGCTCCTCAGCAAAGGGGAGTCTAGCCTTTTGATTCTTTCTGCTGATGAGAGGCTTGGTCGCTGCAAACTGCGGTTTCAGTCCGACTTCTCTTAAACGCATCCTTATCCTGTTCAGTGTTCAACTGGTGAGCAATTCCAGCTGCAGTGCTGAACCGATTCCCCATTGAGATTCTCAGCATTGTCCTGTCTTCTCGTGCATTTGTCTTATGTAGACGACCAGCCTTTTTGGGGGACTTGAATTAATTGGTGTCATTGTAAAGCTGCAATATTTGAGAAATCTCAGCTTTGGAACGACCAGCTTCTCTTGCAGTTGAAAATGTCACTCTCTTTGGCCTTCATCTGGACCGCCTCCTGTCACAGGCTTTCAGTCACCTTAGAGCGGCCCGCCGTCTTGCAATCTCAGTGAAAATTAGAGGAATGTTTCCAGTTAATTAGGGGTTGTCATATAATTAATGAAATTAGCACCAGGTGCCTGATTAACGCCAATAACTTGGAGGCATCTGTAAGTGTTCTCTAATTTTGATCAGAGTTCTTTTTCAAATATCTTATTTAAGTTTTTTATACTGTGCTTCAGAATACAATTAATTTATGAAATATGCTTAAAAAAACTGTCCCTCTACTCCTGTTAGGATAACTTCAAATAGGATTAAGCAGTGACCTTGAAATTTAGGAAATTGTAGGTTGTTCTCTCATTTGGATCTCCACTGTGTATTATTAATAAGCTATATTAAAAGTCTGTGATAGTATTGTAAAATAGTTGATAGTGTTGTAAACCTTTTTTATGATATGTTTGTGGTACATTTTGTCCTTTTTTTGGAGCTTGAAACTTTATAAAACACTTTTAAATTAAATTTTTGTATCAATGAGATACTATTATAGTTTTTGTTAATATTTTTAAATAAAATTAGCTTACATTTTTATTATATGTGTTTTATTACATATATTTGATATATTATATATATTTTATTTCAGTTAATGTTTATTTCAGCAAATTTTTATATAGTTTTTGTTCTAGTAAACAAAACCCTAATTCCATTCAAATATTTTGTAAACTTTGTGGAACATATGCATAATTAAAAATAATATGATTTTACTTTTGAGATGAACCATTTCTTTTAAGAATGCTTTTAGGATGTTTGTCTCTCACTGACGGTGGTTTAGAGTCGGGGACGAGAAACACACATGTCTGATGAACAGAGCAGACTGTTGTTTCGAGACCTTCACTAAAAAACAGCTCAATGGGTAAATTTAGTCCATCTGTTGCTACGCCAGCTAACAAGAACCAAGACTAAAGTCTCATGCGTTTCATTACTCTGGATACATCAAACCATTTTTTCATAACTCATTGTCTCTTGTAAGAGTTTGTTCAATCAAGGATTTTGATTAAAGGCAATGACGATGATACCTTGATGTTTGCATTCCTGTTAACCACGTCTAATATGTAACCTCTTCAAATCAGATGTTTTTGTAGTATGCGGCACAGTTCACAGTATACAAACACCTATATGCACTGAATAACTACTTTTGCCAAAATGCGTTGCATACAACCAGAGTACATTGCTTGAAATATATCACATCCCACAATGCAATGTACCGGATTTGACTCATTATTCAATCAGACTCAAAACTGGGTTAAAAATGGAAAATGTCTCTTTATGTCTGAAATAATAACAATACGCCACTCGCTGCATTAAACATGCAACATAATCAGGTAAAGCGATAATGTTACTTACAACTGTCTGAAATGCATCACATAACACATATGGTTTCACTATTTTAAAAATACTATGCAGTATTCAGTAGACATGTATAGTTAGTGTTGTCTTACCGGCTGGTGCTCTCTTTGGGCAGTATGTACGAGAGTTCAGCGCCTGCACTGCTCTCTAGAGTGGCGTCGGGAACATACATGTGCACTAGACGGGTGATCTCTGACACATTACAAAACGCATCTTTTACTATAACCATGTGGTAACCAGCACCTGTAAAAATACAAGATTAAATTAGATCAACATTTTTTTAGTGAGATATGTCCTTACTGGAGCAAAACACTACTTTTAGCACTCTTTACTACTTTTTTATTGCTATCATAAATTCTGCAAAAAAAAATTTATAATATAATAGAAGACCAAATTTATATATAATATAATATCAATTTTATGTATATGTATATGCATGTGTGTGTGTGTGTGTGTGCCGTGTTTAACAGTGAAATTCCTGGTGATAAACAACATTACCCATGATTCTGCAGAGAAATCTCCACCAATAAGAGAACCGCAACAAGCAAATCACACCAAAAAACTCTGTGTATACTTGCCTTACAGACATGAAAAGTATATCTATTGAGAGTGAAATGTCTACTTTCAAATTAAACAATTCAAATGTGAAAAAAACGAATATTCTCAGATTATGTAATCCGTATGAAACTTGCTTGCAGGCGCATCCACTACTGTGGAGATGACGAGTCAGTGTCGCCGAATTCATCTCTTAAGCCAAAATCACAGAAAATACAAGTTTATCAATAGATTATTAAAATGTTAATGCAGTTTAATCGGACTGTTTTTCCCTGACACATTCATCATCATTACTTCTGCTGGTGCGCTATGGCAAGCTTTACGTGTGCATTTGAGCACTTATTAGGCTATGTAGGCAATTAAAGGCTCATTAGCATGATCTAAATGGTTTATTAATAAACATGCGATTAGTCGACTAATGCTTAAAATGAACGAGTACTAGTCGACCAGAAAAATCTTTAGTCGAGGGCAGTCCTAGATGGCAGAGAGAATAGAGACTCCGGCAGCATTTTCAGTGAGTTATTCATTCCAGTGTGTGTCACTTTAAAACTCTGCCGAGCTCTGTCATATTCTGTGATTGTTTCTGAAGAGTGTGAGAGCTCACTCACACGTTGCGCTGTGTGAAATTCAGACTGAACAGAATGTTAAAACATCACACCGCATGATAAGCAAACTACGTTGCTCAGCTGGATAAAGATTTTGATGGATGAGGATTGCAATCAAGGTAAAGACGATTGCGGTGACAGGAGTCGTACAGCAAAAGCACGCGTGAGTCTGATATATTGATGCACAAACAAACCGTGTATGTGCGCTCTTGACGCACAGATCATACATTGTATTTATGCACAGACAATTTTCAGTACATCCACGTTGTTTCCACACATTCAGGATAATGTGTTTGACTGTTAATAGGGTTTTGGGGACCAGACATGACTTGCCGTTAACAGGTTTTGGGTATTGGATAATTTAGCTGACTAGTTGTTCTGTTACCAGACAAAACTGATATTTTCTGACAGGATCTGGAGTCCAGGGCTGGATCTGATATTTCTGATGTGGAAGCATGATCTAACAATATATAGAAGCACTGCAAATGACATAGTCAAATCTAATATACATATTAGCATAATGCCGCCCAAATGTGCACGCAAAGAAAGAAGGCGTGGTTTCAGTAACTGCAGTTAGTGTTGAAGCAGCCATGTCAGGGAGACGCTGTGTGTTTCTAGGCGAAAGCAAAAGCACTTTATTTGGCCTTCCGAAAGTAGATGGAT
>NW_015505655.1:383130-385824 GCF_001515645.1 Sinocyclocheilus grahami
ATTTATTTTGAAAGATGAAGCTCACGATTATGGTAAGGGGCGTTACATTTCCGACGATTTTTCCGATTTTCCGTGCTTGCGGTGTTCGGCCAATCACAATGCACTGGGTCAGCTGGCCAATCAGAGCAGACTGCGCTTGTCGGAAGGAGGGACTTTGTAGAAAACGAAGCGTTTGAGAGAGGCGGGGCATAGAGGACCTACAATAATGTACAGTATTTGAAAAATAATGTGTTTTTTGAACATTAAAGCATGTCAACATATTCTGTTACACCAAATACACAAAATAATGATCTTTAAAAAAGCAACATTATGACCCCTTTAACAAATTAAAACTGACATGAATAAAAAACAGACATACATAGAAAAAACTAATAAAAATAACAAAAAACAAGGAAGTTTACAAAAATGTAACTAACAAAACCATAAAAAAACTATTTGAAATAAAATAAAATTATATTAAATAAAAACTTACATTTATTTTCTTTCACGAGTTGCCAAGGCAACATTTCTCATTTTCATTTAGCTTAATGTACTAAAATAACAAACTAAAACTGAAATAAACATTAACGAAATAAACAACGAAGTAGACGTATAGACCGAAAAAATAGTATAATAGTGTAAAAGTATCTCAGTGATACTAAAATAACACTGGTAGCTGGTTGGTTTGGTTGACGACTTTTAACTCTTTAACGTTAATGAAGCTATTTTTTATTTTTTTTAAGAAATTACTATGGTAAAAAATGAATGAAAAAATACTTTCAGAACCACAGTCGTGAATAATGTGGGCGCGGACTGTTGTGCTCTATTACAATTACAATTTGCGTCTACCTGTGTGTAGAAGAGCAGGTGCTCTCGGACATTGAGGTTGTCGAAGAGCACGTCATGCTGCGGACACAGGCCCAGGCTGCGGCGGATCAGAGCCATATCCTGACATATGTCGTAACCATTAATGTACGCACGACCACTGCTGGGCGGGAAAAGGCCTGAGAATGAAGAAACAAAAAGAGTTTGAATGGTGGAAAGCAGCGATCAACTCTGCCTGACCTCCGTAAGCACTGTTTACAACAGTTAAAGCTGAATCAATGGTGTAGCTGCTAGCGATGAGCGATAACATTTAGTTTGACTTAGCTGGAAAGACTGTGTGCGATCAGAGGGTTGCATTTAGCTGAATATGCAGATCTAAAGACTTCTGTAAGTCGTTCTGGATAAGAACATTTGCTAACTGACTTAAATGTGACCCTGGATCACAAAACCAGTCTTAAGTCGCTGGGGTATATTTGAAGCAATAGCCAAAACTACACTGTATGGGTCAAAATTATCGATTTTTCTTTTATGCCAAAAATAAAGATCATGTTCCATGAAGATATTTTGTAAATTTCCTACCGTAAATATATCAAAAATGTATTATCATTAGTAATATGCATTGCTAAGGACTTTATTTGGACAACTTTAAAGGCGATTTTCTCAATATTTAGATTGTTTTCAGATTCCAGATTTTCTCGGACAAATATTGTCCTATCCTCACAAACCATACATCAATGGAAAACTTATTTATTCAGCTTTCAGAAGATGTGTAAATCTCAATTTCAAAAAATTGACCCTTATGACTAATTTTGTGTCCAGGGTCACAAATATGAATGAGACGGTCAGGCTAAGCTGAATGAAAGCTACACTTGCTTGTAGCCATACTACAAGCTGCTAACAAAGAGTAGCTAAACGGCGAAGGCATTTAAGGAGACAATATCTTGTTTAACTTATAATCAGTTTACATGCAGTGTTGTGATGCTACTTTCAAACTAGCTACAAGCTAATATTACTTTCAAGGTCAATTAAAAGCTATACTAACTTGTAGCTATAAAAGTTGATAAAATTAGCTAAACTGAGCTTTTTAAGGGGGCAATGTTTTAAAAATACTGTATAACTATGTTAAGTTTATATATAGAGTTGTGAAGCTACTGTCAAACTAGCTACAAGCTAATCAGAAATTAAAAGCCAGACTAGCTTGTAGCTATACAAGCTGCTAACAACTGTGAAGGTATTTAAGGGGACAATATATTTTCAAAAATATTACTATATAACTTATAATCAGTTTAAAAATATAATTTATAATCAGTTTATATACAGTGTTGTGAAGCTAACTTGCTTTCAAACTAATCATAAGTAACAGTAATATCGCAGTAATATCGTACTGTGCCATGGTACAACAGTAATTCCCATTCTCTCAAGAAAGAAACTCGTAGTCTTGAGCGCAAATGGAGAAAAACTAACTAACTAAGTTTTTAGAATTGCGTGGAAAAACAGTATGTCCTGCTATAGACAGGCTCTAAAAGCTGCCAGGGCCGAGCATATCCACAAACTCATAGAAAATAACCAAAACAATCCAAGGTTTTTATTTAGCACAGTGGCTAGATTAACAAATAACCAGACGCCACCCGATCTAAATATTCCCTCACAGTTTAATAGTAATGACTTTATGAATTTCTTCACTGATAGAATAGATAACATCAGAAACACAATAACAAATGTAGATTCTACAGCGTATAATACTTCAGCTTCATTCATCGCACCAAAAGATAAAATGCAGTGCTTTACAACTATAGGACAGGAAGAGCTAAATAAACTTATCACTGCATCTAAACCAACAACATGCCTGTTAGATCCTGTACCCACTAAATTACTGAAAGACTTGTTACC
>NW_015505655.1:386814-405185 GCF_001515645.1 Sinocyclocheilus grahami
CTCTCTGTTTAAATCTAGATTAAAGACACATCTCTTTGGCCAGGCATTCAAATAATGCATCTCATAATCTTGGACTGCAGTTATATCTGATCAAATGCACATTATTATTCTTTAGCTTGGGTTAAGCAAATCACTTTACTTGGTTGGAACAGCAGCTACGCTAATTATGTCTCTATTTGTTTCTCCGTTTCTGCCACTAACTAGGATTTACACAAGCTTCAGTCTGGATCCAGAACACCTGAGAAGAGATGATGCAAACCCCTCAGAGGACCTCAGATGATGCCAACCCTGAAACAACTTACAGAACTACCACATTTTGCTATAAGTTTGATTGCATCATATAATAATTGCCGTTAATACTGTAGTGTTCATCGTCTGTTTGATTACGTCTTTACTTGATTTTCCGTACATTTCTGCCATACGTACATAAACCGACAGTCACCACTGATAAGCTACTACTAAATATTGTAGAAACTTAATTTTCTGTAAAGTTGCTTTGCAACGATTTGTATCGTAAAAGCGTTATACAAATAAACTTGAATTGAATCATAAGTTCAGGGTAAATTAAAACTACACAGTCTTGTAGCCATGCTATAAGCTGCTAACAAAGAATAGCTAAACTGTGTTTTTAGTGTTGTGAAAATATTTTCAAAATGGTTACAAGCTACTGATAATTTAATATAGTTAGACAAGCTGCTATTTTGAAAAAGTACATAGGTACATTAACTTAGCTACTAACAAAGTGGCTATAACTACATTGAAGATATTTAAGTTAAAGTCCTTTAAATTATTATCAGATTATATGATTCAGAAAAAAGAGCTATGTTTATCTGGCACAAGATTGACACTAATAAGTGTCACAAGAAAGTTTCATGACTTGTTTCATGAACTCACTGAATCATAAACATAGCGGTAAAAGCAGTATTTAATCTTTATTCAACTATAAAACAGATGATAAACAATGTCTCGCCGCACGTTCCAAGAACACAACATAGATATGATTCAAATGAATCAAGTAAATCATTTATAGAACCAGTTCATTAAAATGAACTCAGTAAAACGAATCACATTTCCTAAAGCAATTTGAGAGGGACAGCCACACTATTTCATACATAAAATTACATTACTGTGTTCATTACCGGTCAGCATTGATAGTGTGGTGGTCTTGCCCGCGCCGTTGTGACCCAGCAGGACAGTGATCTGGCCTTCAAACATGTTGAGCGTTAAATCCCTCACCGCCTCCTTGGTCTTATTGCCCACTTTGAACACCTGTGACAGAACAATCCACATGCTCAAGTTTTCCAACAGCTTCTACATGTCTCCATCACACTGCCCCCCCAAAGCATTTTTGGGTAATTTGCCCAGGTAGAACCCAGGTAATTTTGGCTTTTGGGTATGTTTGGACAGGCCCCTTTTCAAAATGACCGCGTTATAGCTACCCAAAGGGTAAAGATCAATTTTTTTTTGATAATTATTGACCTAGAGAGTCCAGAGAATTATACTGCAGTGGAGTTTTTTTAGCAAAAAACCTAGGACTAGTTCACAAAATATATATATATTTTTTTTTACATATTCTCCATTTTTTAACAAACAATGTGATCGACAGCAATGGTCCTAGAGGCAAAGTTGTTCGTAATGAGGAGTTCTATCCTACGATACAAATATATTGTGTGTCTGTGTGAAGAAGCGCACAATATACAATGGTTTACGCCCTTGAAAACTGCGATATCGGCCCACAGTGGCCGATTTCTTTCAAGTTTTGTTCCGATCGACCTCCATTAACCTTTTCTAATAGGTGCTCAAAATTCACTGGCCAATGGCCTAAAAACACAGAGCGTCTGATGATACCTTTGCCAAATGTTTGATCTTGACCCCCGAGACCAGTCCAGCTGGCTCCTCTTCAAAGAATTCGCCCTTCGACACCTTCTCGGCCTCCATTTTTTTTGATAATTATTGACCTAGAGAGTCCAGAGAATTATACTGCAGTGGAGTTTTTTTAGCAAAAAACCTAGGACTAGTTCACAAAATATATATATATTTTTTTTTTTACATATTCTCCATTTTTTAACAAACAATGTGATCGACAGCAATGGTCCTAGAGGCAAAGTTGTTCGTAATGAGGAGTTCTATCCTACGATACAAATATATTGTGTGTCTGTGTGAAGAAGCGCACAATATACAATGGTTTACGCCCTTGAAAACTGCGATATCGGCCCACAGTGGCCGATTTCTTTCAAGTTTTGTTCCGATCGACCTCCATTAACCTTTTCTAATAGGTGCTCAAAATTCACTGGCCAATGGCCTAAAAACACAGTGCGTCTGATGATACCTTTGCCAAATGTTTGATCTTGACCCCCGAGACCAGTCCAGCTGGCTCCTCTTCAAAGAATTCGCCCTTCGACACCTTCTCGGCCTCCTCTTCTTCCTCCTTCTCCTTCAGCAGGGTCACACGAGGGCTGCCGGACCAGTATGAGGGCTGAGAGCAGATGAGGAGGAGAAATATTAGAATAATGGCTAAATGTTCCCCATTGGTTTCATGATGAAGAACTGCTAAATATTCATATAATGTTCTCTCTCATAAAATGTAAATTAGTGCAAAAGGCCCATTCACGCTAAGAGCGATAATTATAAGATAATGACAACTATATTAGTGTTCACACCAAAGATGGATTCTGGTTGGCAGTCAATGTTTTTATCGTTCATCAGCTGGAAAAAATTATTCTGTAAGTGATTCCAACGATATCATTCCTCTGTATCATTATCATTAGAGTTGTGGTGCGGATTCTGATATTCTCTTAAATTTAGAACGATTTTTTTAAACTTTATCTTTTTAGTTAACGTTGTCCCGAAATTCCTGATTGTGTGGATTCCCACTGAAGTTTACACATGAGTTTACTGGTGCAATTCGGAGGTTTCTGTAAATAATTTGTTTATATGTAGAGTTACATTACACAACTAAGTTTAATCCTGCAACGCAAACCATTAAACTGTTGAAAAAAACGAAGCCGTTTCTGCTGCGAATTAGAGTGACCAACCTGAACCGGCTGCGAAACCAACTTGAGCCACATTGTGCGGACTCGCATTGAAATAACTGGATTTCACGGAAATTTGTTGAACAACGTTAAATGTGACTGCACCATAAATGTTTCAAGTCTGTCACATAAAACGTGACTCTAAGGAACCTTTTTCACCAGTTAGCTTAAAAATAGCAAATCTGCATTGCTGAAAAAACATGCTTAAACCAGCCTAAGCTGGTTTGCTGGTCTTAATTGGTTTAAGACTAGCCAAGCTAGTCTTCAGCTGATTTGAAAGTGCCTAAAACTTCTGTAAACCAGCGGTTTTCAACCTTTTTAGACTAAAAGTCCCCCCCTCCCCCCATTGTCCATAACAAAATTAAACTTTTCCAGTTGTTCGTGATTTACAGGATAAGAGTTTTTTTTACTCACAATTTATATCTGATGAAATATTGCAGCAACTAGAAAATTAAAAAAATGCCTATGACTTTTCCAGGTCTAGAAATTACACTTTTAAAATTAGGCTTCCTCATATATCCAGTTTTTCTGAACCCTGAGTTTGAACCTTGATATGAGAAATAATCAAATTAAATTATTAATATAAGAAATAAAATTTTTTAGTAGTTTTATTTTATTTAATGCTTGTTTTGCCTTATTTTAAATAATTTTAAGTAATCTTGAAGCCTCCTTTTTTTGCTGATTTTGTTAAGGCCTGCAGGTTGATACAGTCCAGGTGAAGACCAGAAAACCAGCTTAGGCTGGGTTAAGATGTTCATTTCAGGGTGCTCAGGCAACATTTAATGCAACATTCATTATGTCTACAGAATAAACTGTGTCAGAGTTATAACCAAAGGTCAAATCCCTAACCATGAACAACAGTAATAGTGATGCTTGCCTTAGAAAATAGCACTAAAAACATACTAAGTAACTAATTAAGTTTAAAGGGGTCCTATTACGCTCTTTTACAAAGTCTTGATTTTGTTTTGGGGGTGTACTAGAACAGGCTCTCATACTAGGTTGTTTGAAAAACACATTATTTTCCACATATTTTACATTATTACAACACCTCTCTCCCTAGTCTGGCATTAACGGCTTGAATAGTTCCTGTATCAAATGAAGGCCCGCCTTCTGAAATACGAAATGTGTTGTGATTGGTTAACTGGGCCAGTGTGTGCTGTGATTGGCTCCACTCGGCGCCTGGTCGGGAAATGTCATGCCCCTTACCATAGCCGCCTGCGAGCTTCAGTGTAAATATTGTGTCAATATCAAATCAATTTGAGCGCGATTTAAACCCGGATGATTGTAACCACTCTAAGGGAAAGCTAGCGTGTCTCTGACATAGTGATAACACTCGTTGCCTTCTCTAGTGCAGCTCAACCAGGTCTCATCCCATTCGTCGATATTTGTGATATCACAAAACCCGGAAAATATGCGTTGTAGTCCAAACGAGTCGTTCGTTGTAGTTTTTGAAAAGTGATTTCTGTTGAATAAAATATCTCCTTTTGAAGTGGACTTTGAGCTTTGTAACTTTTGCAGATCTTTTTTATGCTCAAACAGCAACATTACAGACTAACTAAAGTTGAAAAAGTGAAAAAGCATAATAGGACCCCTTTAAGAAATTCCTGTAAACCCATAAATCTGTGAAAACATTTACAGATAAGCTCAAAAACCAGGTCATTCATTACATCTGTTTACAAAAGCATTTGTGTATTAACATGTTAGACATCCACTGAGTCAAAGGCGTGACCCAGGAGGTCATTGTTTCACATCACTTTCACTCTGATGGGGTCTTTATTGCCGCCCCATTGATAAGCCTGTCTGCAAACACGAGCATTGACGCATCGGGTGTCCTACATATACAATAGCTCTGTGCAAATCACGCCGCTGTTCGTCATCCCCTCCCTCTTCACGCCCTACAGTAAATCCTGTACGTCTGGAGATAAGGCTGCGCATGCACTTCCTGGCAGTCTTGATGACATAAGCGCGGTTTTCCTGCCGAGACCAAATGCTTCCTGTCTTTCAGGAGCCCGTCGGTCAGGAAAGACACTCAGGTTGCGCTCGTGCTGGATCACACTCTCTTGCACTTTAAAGACTTCCCATGGGTGAACCGCTGATCTCTGCGACAAGTTCACAAGGCCAAAATAGAGCTATTTTGACCATAGTTTCGCAATAACACTAATCCATGTGATGCACACGAGGAAGCTTGAGGATTGAGGAAATAATCGCTCAAAATAAACAGTCATGGTCAAAAACATTGAGCATAATTACACTTTTAAAGGCCGGATTTACGATACATTCTGCTATTATCTTCTTATTTTCTGAGAATAAAGTTAAGAATATTTTGCATAGTAAAAACATTGCTTTTTTTTCTTTTGATTGTTGTTTGAGTTAGTGTTAATTTCGTTAACAAAGACTATGACGAAAAATGTTCATTGACGAGCTTTTTTCCCATGTCTAAGAGACGATAATAAGGACAATAAAAGTTAACTATGACTATATCAACATGCAATTTCGTTGACGAAATAAGACAAGACTAAAATGTATACAAAAAATACAAACTTTACCAAAAATCTCTTTTTATTTTCGTCAAAAAAGGAGACAAAATGTTATTGCAGACTGCTCTACACGAGTCTACTACGCAAGCTTTCATGAGTGTGGTTCTAATTCCCGAATCCAAGCTTCGCTGTTACAAGGATACATTTTCATTTCATTTTTCATTCATACATTTGAGTAAGACTAAGACTAAATAAAAAATGGCTGCCAAAATTAATACCGTACGGTTCATTAATAATAATCTCATTGCTAAAATGTCAAGATTTCTTGGACTAAAACTAGACTAAAATGTTGAGACTTTTAGTCGACTAAAACTTGAGTAAAACTAAATAGGATAAGGTTGACTTACAAAAAAAACTAACAAGGACATTTTAACACGGGACTAGAGGCGGACAGTAGTGAAGTATTTTTACTTTACTCAAGTAAATTTAAAATTATCTGTAGTTTATCAGAGTGCTTTGACTTTTACTTCACTACATTCCAAAGCATAATGTCTAACTTTTTACTGCACTACATTTCATAAATAAAAGTTGTTTGTTTGTTTTACCTTTCATACTTAAGAACATTAAAAATGTAGTACTTTCTTGTACTCAAGTAAATCTTTCAATTACTTTTACTTGAACAAAAGAAAGAAAGTAATAGTTTTCTAATGTAATTAAGTATTAAATGATATTTAATATGAAACGTAGTGCAGTAAAAAGTGCAATATTATGCTTTGGAATGTTGTGAAGTAAGGTTTTCTAAAGAAAAACACTCTGATAAAGTACTGACACTTGAAAAGTACTTTTACAGCAGAGTAAAAATACTTCACTACTGTCCACCTCTGCACGGGACTAAAACTAAGACTAAAATTAAAATAGCTGAAAATATTAACACTACTTTGAGCTCATTAAAATAATGTTTTTAAAAATCACAAATTAAAGTTTGAATAACCTCCGACTTTAATTCTCAAAGGGAAGATGTTTAATGAATTCACAGGTTGTTTCAAATATTTAGCATTACAACGTGACATTTACATTATGATTACTTGGGAACGTGCATAAGTTCAAAGTGATAATATAAATGATCAGTCATGATTATACATGATGTGACTTTTTGCTTATTGCTTTTCTTTGTTTGCCAATTTCTGAAATTTTACACACCCTTTAAGAAACAGATTAATTCAATTCAACCCCTATTTTCAATGCAGCTGAAATTGACCAAAAATATGGCTACTGTTAGAAAATACTTATCCAACCAAATGTACTGACAACATAACCATTTCTTATCGTAAGTTCGATGCTATCAATGTTGATACATTTACTGCCTTTATTGCTTCATCTGTTATTTCTGATGTTTTCAATTTTACATGTCCATCCAAGATATCTGATTTGTATCACTCTGCTATTGATGATGTTTTAGACGAGCATGCCCCAATTAGGACTAGGTCTGTTCCCATGTCCAGCTCCTCTCCATGGTTTAATGATGAGCTACGTGCTATGAAAGCAAAAGGCAGGCAACTTGAACACCTTTTTAGGAAAACAGGTTTAACTGTACACTTTCAGGCATTTTCAGATCATGTTAAGCACTATAAAACTGCCTTGAACGAAGCTCACTCTTCCTATATTTCTAAAATTATTAACAAAGCAAACAATAGGCCTATCACTAATCACAAATCACTTTTTAGCATGGTGAATAGGCTAGTTCAGGCTCCCATGCATAATGCCTTTCAATGAGAATCTGACGATCTATGCTGTTCTTTTTTACGCCATTTTCAGGGCAAGCTGGACGCTTTATGTGGGACATTTGGTGTAGAACTGACCACTTCTACTTGTGAGCTAGCTCGGTCTATTCAAACGCTCTATAATTTCTCCTTGACTAATCCCACCTTAATTAGTGAAATAATGCTGAAATCCAATTCTTCTTCCTGCCGGGCTGACCCTGCACCAACATTCCTTTTAAAACACTGCACCTCTGTCATTTCTGCTCCAATTTCACATCTTGTAAACATGTTTCTTACCTCTGCCACTGTTCCAGTTTCACTTAAAACTGCTGCTGTTACTCCTATTCTTAAAAAGCCAAATCTAGACCCAACTGATTACATTAATTATCGTCCAATCTCCAACCTACCGTTTGTTTCAAAAATCATGGAAAAGGTTTTCTTACCTCTGCCACTGTTCCAGTTTCACTTAAAACTGCTGCTGTTACTCCTATTCTTAAAAAGCCAAATCTAGACCCAACTGATTACATTAATTATCGTCCAATCTCCAACCTACCGTTTGTTTCAAAAATCATGGAAAAGGTTGTTGCCGCTCAATTGCAGTCATTTCTAGCTCTCAATGAACACTTTGATATATTTCAGTCAGGTTTTCGTTCGCAACACAGTTCTGAAACTGCTCTGGTAAGGGTTATAAACCACCTCCTCCTTTCTGGTGATTTGGGCAATCTTTCTATACTTCTACTACTCGATCTCAGCTCAGCTTTTGATACTGTCTCTCATAAGCTATTACTCATGTGCCTCTCAGAGATTGGCATCTCAGGAGCTGCGTTATCCTGGTTTTCCTCATATTTGACGGACAGACAATACTACATCACCATACATGGCTATAAATCTCCCTCTGTCCCTCTTAAACAGGGTGTGCCACAGGGCTCAGTCCTAGGGCCATTATTATTTATTATTTATATTATGCCCCTCTGACAAATTATTCGCCGCCACGGTTTACAGTACCACTGCTATGCCGATGATATTCAGATATACACTTCCTGCCAACCTGACTCTATTCACCAGACTGCATCTCTATTGTCATGCGTCAATATCTTACTTGTCGGGCCCCCAACTGTAACAAAAAACATAACAAATGCCCCTAGATTTGACCTCGAAGCCACATCAATTATTCCATCTGCCACAGTTAAAAACTTGGGTATCATTCTTGACTCTTCTTTAAACCTAGATGCTCATATCAATAAGCTCTCCAAAGCTGCATTTTTTCAACTTCGCCGTATTGCCAAACTCCATTCCTTCATCAGCCCAAAAGATGCTGAATTCCTAGTACATGCTTTAATCACATCCCACCTTGATTACTGTAACGCTTTTTTTTCCGGATTACCATTACGCTCCATCTCTCGATTGCAATATATTCAAAATTCTGCTGCGAGAATGCTAACTTACACTAAACGGTCTGCACATATCACTCCAATTCTGTTCAACCTCCAATGGCTACCGGAGTCCTCTCGTATCATTTATAAAATTCTTCTGCTTACCTTTAAGTCACTCCATGGTCTTGCACCTACCTATCTCTCTGACCTGCTTTCTCCATACATTCCCTCTCGTCCACGTCGATCATCTGGAGATGAACTTCTTTGTGTTCCGAGATTTCACCTATTATCTATGGGAGGTAGATCTTTCTCTGTTTTGGCTCCCAAAATTTGGAACACATTGCCCCTAGCTCTTCGACAATAACCACACTGCACAAATTTAAGTCTAAACTCAAAACCTATATGTTCAACCAATATTACCTGTTATAATGTTTTTCTCTTTTTTTTTTTTTTTGTGATTATGATACTGTATTATTACTGTGGTATGCAACTGCAACCGCATGTTCTGGACTTGGCAAATGTCATGTACATCTATGTATAACATGATTGTTTATTTGCTTTTGTCATTGTGCAGCGTCCTTGAGCTTGGGAAAGGCGCTATATAAATTAAACGTATTATTATTATTATTTAGTACGTACCAGGATGAAGAAGTACCACGGGCGAGGGACTCCATATTCTCCCGGAAACACGGCTTCCACGTACCAGGCAACCAGACCGTACAGCACAGAGTCCAGCAGCAGCAGTCCCAGCACTTGAGCCAGAGAGAAGTCATCGTCCACCGTCACCGGCTCAAACAGGTTATGCCACTGGATGCCCGTCCCTGAGGAGACACAGGACACGAGCGTCAGCTTAAGATGCGTGATTAGAGCAGCAGCAGTGTCAGGTTCAGTCGGATCCCTGACCTTTGCCCTCAAACATGCCGATCAGCTGGGCTCCCATGGCCATGGCCACGTTGGAGATGAGGCAGGCAGAGACTTTCTGGGCGTGTGACAGCAGGTCATAGCGAGGCCACAGGAAGACGTACGGCAGGTAGCTCAGGAAGTAGATGAAGCCACCCGCTGCTGCGGCCACATTCGCTACGGGAGAGAAAGAAACTGAATTTAAACTGAGTTTTGCTTCGAAATCAATGAAAGCATCACAAGAACAAGTAATCTCCACTGAAAACTTTTGCAAAATCAAAGGAAAGAAATTATATTTTACTTTAAGATGTTGTGTCATTGGTTTTACAATCATACCACAAAGTGCATGGACATTTGTGTTTTCATATTTCCAATTATTCATGATAGTGATTCTCTACATAAAAGTACTGTAATTTAACAATTCATGCTGATTTAAAAAAGGCAACAAAACAAATACTTTTATTTTATAAATATAATATTTATTTTCTTGCTTTCATTTCATTTTCATTATTTTTCATAATATATTCATGGGAATTTAGAGAGAAACGTATGATTCTGCCTCAGGAAAAACTGTAAAAAAAATAAATAAAAAAAAAGTGTGTAAAATTTCCCATTATTCACAATGGTGATTCTCTAAATAAAAATACTGTCATATAATTATTAGGAACAAATATGTTATTGTGAAAGTAAAAAAAAATAAAAAATCACACTGAGATATACAGTATATACATATATATATATATATATATATATATATATATATACAGTGGGTACGGAAAGTATTCAGACCCCCTTAAATTTTTCACTCTTTGTTATATTACAGCCATTTGCTAAAATCATTTAAGTTAAATTTTTTTTCCTTCTGACACAGGAAGAAAGAAAAAAAGACGCCATTGTAAAAGAAAGAAACAAACAAAAAGGTTAAATTATTTTAGTATTTATATATAAATATATTATTTATAAATACACTGGACTTTTAAGGGCTTTTCTCTGGAAGCCTGTTAGAAAATAAATAATTTTTGGGTAAATGTGACCAGGCCATTTTTGTGCCCCAGCACGAGGTTCAGTGTGTGAGATTTAATGATGGATGTGTGATGTGAATCATTGAATCAAACCCATGCACTCATTCACACACACGGCCTCGAGCTACAATCCCCGCGACCCTTAAACAGCCACAAAAGAGCAAATGAGAGAGAGGAGATGAGAGAAAAGAGCAGTGAAAAGAGTGGCACCGCTGTTCATCAAATGGAAGAAAATGACACACTGGGCTATTTTTACATTCACGTCTCGGAGGGACCACTCTCAACAATATGTCATTTGGGCTCTTAATGGGCCGGACCGGCGGAGTAGGACATTTTTCCATTTTCAGCCTTTCTCAACCCGAGAGCACGAGTCTATGGGCTTTTGAATAAAAGAGTTTGTTGAACCACATCGATTCGATTTCAGACACTGTGCTGTAAGAAAAAACAGCCGACCCTGTTCTGCATCACATATATCAGCTGTATAAAACCACAACAATAAATAATAAATGTTATAATGAAACAAGATGCTGTCAAGAAAATGCACAAGTCATATTTCACCTTTAAAATAAAACAAGACATTCTATATAGCTTAAAGAAATGTCAAATATTAAAATTAAGAGTTTTGGCATTGTTTTGCATCTGTAATGCAAAAAAGAGATGAAATTGCAATTAAACTGTTGAATTTTTATACATCACAGTAGTATTTGTAGTACTGGTTTTAGTTTAAAATAAAAGAAATAAAAAAAGAAACGAACATGAATAAAATGAAAAAATTATAAAATACATTTAATAAATAAATAAAATAAATAAATGTATTTACACTGCAGTAATAAAAATGTAACAACAACAAAAAATCGTAACGGTCCTAAATTAGCTTTAAGTAAGTTTTTTGTTTTAAATTTTTTTGATGAAATTAATAAAGTATATTAACACATTTTCAGAGAAGGTTGAACCGAAGCTTTGACATGAAAAGCTAACCAAAGTTGAATTAGGTAAATGAAGCATGAACCATACGAACAGGTAAATCTACAATGAACATCTAACATATTACTGTCAACCAAAGCATTTGCCTTGAGACCAAACAAGCAAACATTTCTCTTAAAAGCACAGTGTCAGCTGATTTTTTACACAGGACAACATTTAAGATTACATTTCCTGCCTGAGGCTGCATTTTTCAGCAATACAGACATGCACTGCCTCATTTTCCTCCTACACATGATGCTATATGTCAGAATTTAATGCCAGAGTGCCTGAAAATGTTTTCAAAACTGCCCTTTAAAAGGATTCTCACTCATTTGATGATTTTATTAATGCATCAGCAAGCATATTTGAGCTTTTTTATTCAATGCAATTTACTGAACAAACCTGTTCACGCAAAAAGAAAACATTAAACGTGTCGTGCCAGGTTTTAAAATGCAGAAATGTGAACAAGATTGGAGAGTAAGAGCAGAAGGCATGCTGTTTTAGTGAACAGAAGCTAAAGTTTTGTCTGGTTCTTCACACACAAAAAATCATGTACCATTTTGTCTTTTTGGAGATATGCAAGGCAATATTTTTTACTCCATATTTTGTGTCTCGTTTTCCAGTACAAATATCTACACATTCTTAAAGATTCATTTATTTGAGGTCCAAAATGACTTCAGATACGAAGTCTCATTTTCAGTTTATACTTAAAGGGGTCATATGATGCGATTTAAATTTTTCCTTTCTCTTTGGAGTGTTACAAGCTCTTGGTGCATAAAGAAGATCTGTAAAGTTGCAATGACTAAAGTCTCAAATCCAAAGAGATATTCTTTATAAAAGTTGAAGAGTCAACCACGCTCGTTCTAACACACTCCCACATATCTACGTCACGGTGTGGTAAGATTTGCATAACGTCACCCAAATGTTCACGAAAAGAAAGAAGGTTTAACTTTTATTCTCGCTGTAGTATTGTTGTTGCCGCCGCCATGTCGTGAAGGCGCTGTGTGTTTCGCTGTGAAAGCGAAACTACTTTGTTTGGTCTTCCAAAAGAGGACACGACTAGAAATCAGTGGTTAAGTTGTATTTACAACACTGTTCCAGAACACTTCAACCCAAATATTCAGATGTGTGCAGCACATTTTATGGAGAACTGTTTCCTGATCCTGGTAGAGTAGACTACAATGCCGGCTGTTCTCGATTAGTTCTGGCTTTGATGAAGGTCCGCCTTCCGAAAAACAAAATGTGTTGTGATTGGTTAGCTGTCCCAGTGCGTTGTGATTGGTGAACAGCTTAGACGGTGTTTCAGTACTGCCCCGCCCCCTTGCTCCGTCTTTCAACAAAAGCTTTTGGCGAATCCGGCACTCGTGATGTGGAAGCTGTCCTCAGTAAAATGCGCAGCACACAATAGCAAATTGGGGTTATAATGCTCAGGAACAGAGTTAAAAAGTAAATTGCAACCACTGTTTCCTGACATCATCCGCTTTCGGAAGTCTTTGTTTGGGCACGGAGGTGAAAAAAAAACAGCATTTCAGGCGGTCGCGCAGTGTTGCGCCACGTCTTTAAAATTCAAATACATTATTTTCTATGAGTGTAGGCACACCGGCGGCGCCGTTCGGCATCTGTCCGCGGCACCAAGCTACGTCGTGTTGTACTTGTAGATTTCTTCTAGACCAGCTGTTCTCAATTCCAGTCCTCGCGTACCCCTGCGCTGCATGTTTTGCACGTCTCTCTTTGTTAACACACCTGATTCAGATCATCATCTCGTTAGAAGTGAGCTCCGTGCATGAACTGTGTACCGATTGACATGGTACCTACACAGTGTACATTGCTCCCTAATCCCTGAGCAAGGGAAATCCGTTGAAGTTTACTTCACTTCAGAATATGGAATTATTTGTAATGAAATTCTAATATCTAATATAAATTCTGATATCACAAAGCCCGGAAACCAAACGCTGTAGTCCAAACGAGCCGTTTGTTGTAGTTCTTGAAAATTCTCTAAATATCTCCCTTTGGAGTGGACTTTGAGATTTGTAACTTTCTAGATCTTTTTAATGCCCAAACATACACACTACACACTGACTAAAATCAAAAAAGTGAAACAGCATAATAGGACCCCTTTAAAGGATTTGCTACTGACTATTCAAACGCGAGTTTTGGGCAGTGTAGAGTAGCACTTGTTGTTTGTCATTTCTCCGATCACAAATGCAGACATGGTTTTATGTTGCATCGCACCACGTAAAAAGACAGTATAAGTCATTATAATCCATAATTATGTCCCCACTGGATGCAACAAATGCCTCGTTTATAATGGGTTTTAATGTTTTTGTCTCGTCGCTCCGGCCGGACACAGTATGGTAGCGCGTAACATTTCCGTCACACGTTTGAGGTATTCGGCCAATCACAACGCACTGGACAGCTGGCCAATCACAGCACACCTCGCTTTTCAGACCGATGAGCTTTGTAAAAATGTACACGTTTCAGAAAGGCGGGGCATAGAGGAGAAACAATAATGTACAGTATGTAGAAAATAATGTGTTTTTTGAACCGTAAACCGCATAAACACATTGCATTACACCAAATACACAAAATAACGTTCTTTGTAGCAGCATCATATGACCCCTTTAAAACAAGGAAAAAATGAGGTAGGAAAAATAAACTTAATTTAAAGGAAAACACAATAATTTTTCTTTTTGTTTTAACCATAAACTCACAAAATTGACTTTTTTTTTTTTGTTTGTTTTTGAAAAACAAGACTTCATATCAAGTCATTTTGCTTCTCAAGTAAATCCTGATGTATTTTTTTTTTTAGATATTTGTACTGGAAATTAAGACTAAAATATTACATAAGAAAACTATTTTGTGGTCACCAGTTTCATTGTATGGAAATGATCAGCTTAGAAAAATCATGATTTTTGCATATTTTTTGCAACATGTGGTCAAGTAAATTATGAGTGAGTAGTGCTTTTTTGCTGAACTACAGCTTCAACTCAAAACCACACGTGGTAAAACAGCCGGTTCTCAAATCAGTGGTTTCCATAATGAGTCACTTGCGAACACAATAACTAAATGAAACAATGTACACCAATGCATGTCTGATTTTCTATTCTTTCTTCCCATCAGGATGAAGAGTTAGGGCGTGATGAATCCGCTCTTAAAGCAGCTATGTACATCTGCACATCTTATTATTAGCTCGCCCGAGGGCCACTGCGCTCACAAGCGCCAATCAAATCGCAATACAGTCCAGCCACGACTCCTGCTTTCACTCACTAAAAGCATTTCAAGAATCAAAAAAGTCAATAACTGCAACCTGAACATTTGCCCTCAGCTGGTTACCTGCTTTTAAACACCGTTTGTAGTAATCGGAGGTTTTTGTTTGGCAGAGAAAAGAAAACGTAGCACAGCTTATGGACAAAAAAGAGCTGATTTTTGAAAGCTTTCTGAGAGTTCAGTTTAAACGCAGCTCATTTTGTTTATGCATGGAGCCAAAAATACTGCAAATATGTCCTGGTCATTTCTTTGGTCACCTCTACTTTCTCTGTAATCTGTTGATTACGAGGCTGTTTGATTAAAGCTCTGTATATACAGTATATGTGCTATAAATGCACACTGTTAGGGTCCAACAAGAATAGAGTGTAATGGCCATTCTGTTCTGTGATGAAAAGAGAAATCACACTTTCACAGAGCAGAGATGGAGAAGTTACCTCTGGAGAAGAAGGCGCTGATCATGAAGCTGAAGTTAATGGTGGACACGGCAAACACCAGCAGGAAGAAAAACA
Source organism: Sinocyclocheilus grahami (assembly GCF_001515645.1). Taxonomy (NCBI): domain Eukaryota; kingdom Metazoa; phylum Chordata; class Actinopteri; order Cypriniformes; family Cyprinidae; genus Sinocyclocheilus; species Sinocyclocheilus grahami. The sequence goes on from NW_015505655.1 coordinate 402,118, forward strand.
CCAGCGTGGGGTCACTGTAGGTCAACACCGCTCCGTTAGGACTCACCTGACAGGAAAACAACACATACATGAGCTACACATAGCAAACAGTGTGGACGATCTCAAATGGGAATCTTAAAAAAAATTCTGTTTCAAAATCTCATTGTACTTCATGATTCTGATTCCTTAGAGAATCTATTAACAGTTTATTGCACTCATTCAGTTACAATATGGTGCAGAGAAATTTATTTATTTATTTAAATAAAAATATCAAGAACTGTTTTGTTGTTGTGAAAAAAAAAGTTATCTTTGGCTTCAGAGAACTGTATTATTATTACTATTATTATTAACCATTATTTTTTTTTAATTCAAGCTTTATAGACTTGAGTATTATTTTTGAGTTTTATACAAGCATTTACTTGAATTATACATGTACTTAGTTTTGTACTGTTTTATTTTTTATTAATTATTCTATACTTATTTGAAACAATTATTCTATATTTTAATAATAATTTTATTAATTATTGATCTATATATATTTATTTAGTTTGTTTGTGTGTGTGTATTTATTTATAATTCGTTTTATACATACAATAATTTGTGGTATTTAACATTAATTAAATTGTTTTATTTTATTAAAAATTCAATAATTTGAAAAATGAATTTTATTAATTATATACACACACATACACATATATCATAGATAATTTATGGTATTTAAAATTTATAATTGCAGAAATTGTATATGTTAATGTTTACTGTACAAATATATGAATTAGTGTATGTGTTAGAGTACAAAAATTTATAAATATTAAAAAACATAATATCTGAATTTCTTTTTTTGGGGGGCTTTGGAAAATTGTATTATCATGACCAAATTGCATAATAATACATTCAAAACACTAATTTAATTTTAACATGCAAATTACTAATTAATTTACAGTCTTGAGTATTATTTTTTATAGAGTTTTATAGAAGTATTTATTTTAAATATACATGTACATACTTAGATTTGTACAGTTTTATATTTTAACCATTATTCCTCAGTTTTTCCTAATTTCTTTTCATTTATAACCAGTATTAAACATACCATATTATATGGTATTATATGGTATTTAATGTTTAGAATTATGGAAATTGTATATGTTAATGTTTACTGGGGAAAAAAGAGACTTCAGCAGCCATTTTTGCTGTATTTTGAGGACATTAATAATTGGTCTTAACTGTATACTAAAATAATACCTTTAAAAAAAAAATGTAAAGCAAAACTCTAAATGCATACTGTACCTTCAGGTAAAAGTTATTATACAAACAAACATACGAGTAAGTATCTATACCATCTGTATCGGTGGAAAAATGTAAATGAACTAAACGTCATTAAAAAAAAACACTCTGTTCCAGTGCTTCTGTGCAACAAGTGGAACTTGTTCTGAATAAAAACTGGTTCCTAGTTCTCAAGTGAGCTAAAAAAAAAAAAAAGTTCACAGACATTCAAACAGTATAGTGGTATTTCTAGTAGCACAAGGTACTTACAAAGAACAGATTATATGTGTTTACCTTGACGCAGATAAGCACGGTGACAAAGAAGATGGAGATGGAGAGGAAGAGGAGAAACATGAGGAACCAGGCGCTCCAGTGCAACCAGTTGCTGAGACCCATCATGCGCATGTACTCCTGCAACACACACACACACACAGCTGCAGTGAAGCTTTCTTACATCAAGAGCAACAGAATCCACGTTCATGCCCATTTCCTGTACCTTCAGTTTCCTCTCCTTCTCCTGTACTACAGCTCGGACGATGTTCAGAGACGTGTAGGTGAAGCTGAGCACCAGCAGCAGTGGCAGCTGGTTCTGGATGGCCAGGATGAAGACGTCGTACATGAATGCTGGGTAAGGGAAACGAGCCAGCAGCACTTGGGTTCTCTTGAGGAGGGCCACCGCCGCCGTGCTGTTGTAGGCCTTCATGATGGCCCGGTCCACCGCGTGCTGCACCTGCAGGAAGCCCTCGCGGTGATATCCTGTCCAGACACACACAGTACTCATTAGATTCCACTCAATCAAACTTATGAGCGTTTAACTGAATCAAATGAACTGAGGAGAGTTCTATTGAAAAAATATTCTGGGTTCTGTATACAATACAATACAATACAAGCTGAATTGACAGCACTTGTGGTTTAATGTTGGATATTGCAAATATTAATTTCCACTTATCCTGCTTTTTCTTTAAAAAACAAAAGTCTGGCTGAATGAGGCAATTTGTAACCATTAAGATCTCACTGTTTCCATAAAGCCAATACAATGTGTGGTGTAACATGATTTTAATGTGAAAAAATGTATTAATCTTTTGTGTGTCTGAAGTTATATTAAAGGTCCCATGGCATGAAAACTTTATGAGGTTTTTTAACATTAATACGAGTTCCCCTAGCCTGCCTATGGTCCCCCAGTTGCTAGAAATGGTGATAGGTGTAAACCGAGCACTGGGTATCCTGCTTCGCCTTTGAGAAAATTAAAGCTCAGATGGCCCAATCTGGAATCTTCCCTTTATGTCGTCATACAGGGAAAGGTTACCTCCCCTTTCTCTGCTTTGCCCGTCCAGAGAATTTGGCCCGCCCATGAGAAAATGAGCTACTACCGTGCGAGGCGAGCGCAATATTTTTTTTTTCCTCGAGAGACATCATGGCTTGCAAACAAGTGAAGCATGGCAGTTGCCCCGCCCCTCTCCTCCTCATTAGCATTTAAAGCTACAGACACAAGGAACACAAGGAAACAACAAGGAAAGCTCATTGTGGGACTGGCTCGTAGAGGCTGAAATTCTGCACCAAGGCTGAATTTCGGGAAAGAGACTTCAGATACAGTACTAGGGACCACTTAGACCTATATAAAAAGCATCTAAAAAGTAGTATGTCATGGGAGCTTTAAGTTTTCAAATTTTAACGCTACAAACTGACAAAAACAATGAAACCTTAAAAATGATTTAAACCAATTTGTAACTCAATAGTAAGTTTTAACAAAAATATGAATGCAAATGCTTTTATAAAATTATAAACTTTTCATTTTGGCTTTTAAATCCTCAAAAATGAACTGTAAA
>NW_015505655.1:405631-406516 GCF_001515645.1 Sinocyclocheilus grahami
TGTACTTGCCATGTGAACAAAACAAAAAAAAAGGTCTTTAAAAAATAGCCCCACTTCTTAGCTGTCAAAAATGACCACCATAGGCAATTAATGGCCAATATGAAAAATACTTTGGGGTACAATCTACAAATCGCACAGCAGTGCAGGGGTTAAACTTTAAAACACCTGTAATATTTCTTTTGAGCTTCAGGAAGCTACTATTTCACAAAACTTAAAAATTCATTGAGAATTCCTCGCCGCTTCTCATGGCTTTTCAAACCATAATGACCCTTGAAGATCAAAACCCTCTTCGCACTTGCAGTATAAAGCAACTCAATGCAATTAAATGCAGATGAAAGAACGACGGTGAAGCACGAAGAGTCGTGCAAGCGAATATCAAGATGTAATTTGTAGCACCGTGACAAAAATAGAGGATAACTGTCATCAAAGTTCAGACCCGATGCTAACGCAGCGCTCATGATTAATAACACTCTGCAGGTGTTTTGAAGCTGCTGGCAGCACTGGAGGCCATCAGGCGAAGGAACACTAACTAATCCAAATCACTTCCTAATCAACAGCTAGCGCCGTCACGGGAAACCTCATGTACAGGAAGAGATCATTAAGGTTTATCTCATCTGCTGATGGTAACTGACAGCAAAAGGTCATCAAGGAAGAAATCGACCACTAATTTGCATGTTGATGGACGATTTTTGATTAAAGAGCTTTTTAATGAACTGATACTAGCGCTTAAAATTGTAGTTTTATGGCTATTAGCTTTAACATCATCTATATTTTAATGCATAAAAATTAAACATTAAGCACATATGAATTAGCAGACTTAATCTTGGGGAAAGTAGCATTACATGACTTGCTCAGCAATGGATGCTCTGCAGTGAATGGGTGCCG
>NW_015505655.1:406526-434252 GCF_001515645.1 Sinocyclocheilus grahami
CACAAAATAATGTTCTTTGTAGCAGCATCATATGACCCCTTTAAAACAAGGAAAAATGAGGTAGGAAAAATAAACTTAATTTAAAGGAAAACACAATAATTTTTCTTTTTGTTTTAACCATAAAAGAAAAACAAAAAAAAAACTTTTTTTGTTTGATTTTGAAAAACAAGACTTCATATCTTAAGTCATTTTGCTTCTCATGTAAATCCTGATGTTTTTTTTTTTTTTATATTTGTATTGGAAATTAAGACAAAGATATTACATAAGAAAACAGTTTCATTGTATGGAAATGATCAGCTTAGAAAAATCACGATTTTTGCATATTTTTTGCAACATGTGGTAAAGTAAATGATGAGTGAGTAGTGCTTTTTTGCTGAACTACAGCTTCAACTCAAAACCACACGTGGTAAAACGGCCGGTTCTCAAATCAGTGTAGTTTCCATAATGAGTCACTTGCGAACACAATAACGAAATGAAACAATGTACACCAATGCATGTCTGATTTTCTATTCTTTCTTCCCATCAGGATGAAGAGTTAGGGCGTGATGAATCCGCTCTTAAAGCAGCTATGTACATCTACACATCTTATTATTAGCTCGCCCGAGGGCCACTGCGCTCACAAGCGCCAATCAAATCACAATACAGTCCTGCTTTCACTCACTAAAAGCACTTCAAGAATCAAAAAAGTCAATAACTGCAACCTGAACATTTGCCCTCAGCTGGTTACCTGCTTTTAAACACCGTTTGTAGTAATCGGAGGTTTTTGTTTGGCAGAGAAAAGAAAACGTAGCACAGCTTATGGACAAAAAAGAGCTGATTTTTGAAAGCTTTCTGAGAGTTGAGTTTAAACGCAGCTCATTTTGTTTATGCATGGAGCCAAAAATACTGCAAATATGTCCTGGTCATTTCTTTGGTCACCTCTGCTTTCTCTGTAATCTGTTGATTACGAGGCTGTTTGATTAAAGCTCTGTATACAGTATACAGTGGGGCAAAAAAGTATTTAGTCAGCCACCAATTGTGCAAGTTCTCCCACTTAAAAAGATGAGAGAGGCCTGTAATTTTCATCATAGGTATACCTCAACTATGAGAGACAAAATGAGAAAAAAAATCCAGAAAATCACATTGTAGGATTTTTAAAGAATTAATTGGTAAATTCCTCGGTAAAATAAGTATTTGGTCACCTACAAACAAGCAAGATTTCTGGCCCTCACAGACCTGTAACTTCTTTAAGAGGCTCCTCTGTCCTCCACTCGTTACCTGTATTAATGGCATCTGTTTGAACTCGTTATCAGTATAAAAGACACCTGTCCACAACCTCAAACAGTCACACTCCAAACTCCACCATGGCCAAGACCAAAGAGCTGTCAAAGGACACCAGAAACAAAATTGTAGACCTGCACCAGGCTGGGAAGACTGAATCTGCAATAGGTAAGCAGCTTGGTGTGAAGAAATCAACTGTGGGAGCAATTATTAGAAAATGGAAGACATACAAGACCCTACTGTGAAGCATGGGGGTGGAAGCATCATGCTTTGGGGCTGTTTTTCTGCAAAGGGACCAGGACGACTGATCCGTGTAAACGAACGAATGAATGGGGCCATGTATCGTGAGATTTTGAGTGAAAACCTCCTTCCATCAGCAAGGGCATTGAAGATGAAACGTGGCTGGGTCTTTCAGCATGACAATGATCCCAAACACATCGCCCGGGCAACGAAGGAGTGGCTTCGTAAGAAGCATTTCAAGGTCCTGGAGTGGCCTAGCCAGTCTCCAGATCTCAACCCCATAGAACATCTTTGGAGGGAGTTGAAAATCCGTGTTGCCCAGCGACAGCCCCAAAACATTACTGCTCTAGAGGAGATCTGCATGGAGGAATGGGCCAAAATACCAGCAACAGTGTGTGAAAACCTTGTGAAGACTTACAGAAAACGTTTGACCTCTGTCATTGCCAACAAAGGGTATATAACAAAGTATTGAGATTAAATTTTTTTATTGACCAAATACTTATTTTCCACCATAATTTGCAAATAAATTCTTTAAAAATCCTACAATGTGATTTTCTGGATTTTTTTTCTCATTTTGTCTCTCATAGTTGAGGTATACCTATGATGAAAATTACAGGCCTCTCTCATCTTTTTAAGTGGGAGAACTTGCACAATTGGTGGCTGACTAAATACTTTTTTTCCCCACTGTATGTGCTATAAATGCACACTGTTAGGATCCAACAGAGAATAGAGTGTAACGACCATTCTGTTCTGTGATGAAAAGAGAAATCACACTTTCACAGAGCAGAGATGGAGAAGTTACCTCTGGAGAAGAAGGCGCTGATCATGAAGCTGAAGTTAATGGTGGACACGGCAAACACCAGCAGGAAGAAAAACACCAGCGTGGGGTCACTGTAGGTCAACACCGCTCCGTTAGGACTCACCTGACAGGAAAATAACACATACATGAGCTACACATAGCAAACAGTGTGGACTATCTCAGATGGATTCTCATTGTACTTCATGATTCTGATTCCTTAGAGAATCTATTAACAGTTTATTGCACTCATTCAGTTACAATATGGTGCAGAGAAATTTATTTATTTATTTAAATAAAAATATCAAGAACTGTTTTGCTGTTGTGAAAAAAAAGTTCTCTTTGGCTTCAGAGAACTGTATTATTATTACTATTATTATTAACCATTATTTTTTTTTAAATTCAAGCTATTTTTATTATTTTTGAGTTTTATACAAGCATTTACTTGAATTATACATGTACTTAGTTTTGTACTGTTTTATATTTGATTAATTATTCTATACTTATTTGAAACAATTATTCTATATTTTAATAATCATTTTATTAATTATTGATCTATATATATTTATTTTGTGTGTGTGTGTAATATATATATATATATATATATATATATATATTTATTTATTTATAATCAGTTTTATACATACAATAATTTGTGGTATTTAACATTAATGAAATTGTTTTATTTTATTAAAAATTCAATAATTTGAAAAATTAATTGTATTAATTATATACACACACACATACACATATATCATAGATAATTTATGGTATTTAAAATGTATAATTGCAGAAATTGTATATGTTAATGTTTACTGTACAAATATATTAATTAGTGTATGTGTTAGAGTACAAAATTTATAAATATTAAAAAACATAATATCTGAATTTCTTTTTTTGGGGGGCTTTGGAAAATTGTATTATCATGACCAAATTGCATAATAATACATTCAAAACACTAATTTAATTTTAACATGCAAATTACTAATTAATTTACAGTCTTGAGTATTATTTTTTATATAATAGTTTTATAGAAGTATTTATTTGAAATATACATGTACATACTTAGATTTGTACAGTTTTATATTTTAACCATTATTCCTCCTTTTTTACTAATTTCTTTTCATTTATAACCAGTATTAAACATACCATATTATATGCTATTTAATGTTTAGAATTATGGAAATTGTATATGTTAATGTTTACTGGGGAAAAAAGAGACTTCAGCAGCAATGTTTGCTGTATTTTGAGGACATAAAATAATTGGTCTTAACTGTATACTAAAATAATAATTAAAAAAAAGTTTACGCAAAACTCTAAATGCATACTGTACCTTCAGGTAAAAGTTATTATACAAACAAACATACAAGTAAATATCTATACCATCTGTATCGGTGGAAAAATGTAAATGAACTAAACGTCATAAAAAAAAAAAACACTCTGTCCCAGTGCTTCTGTGCAACAAGTGGAACTTGTTCTGAATAAAAACTGGTTCCTAGTTCTCAAGTGAGCTAAAAAAGAAAAACCGTTCACAGACGTGCAAACAGTATAGTGGTATTTCTAGTAGCACAAGGTACTTACAAAGAACAGATTATATGTGTTTACCTTGACGCAGATAAGCACGGTGACAAAGAAGATGGAGATGGAGAGGAAGAGGAGAAACATGAGGAACCAGGCGCTCCAGTGCAACCAGTTGCTGAGACCCATCATGCGCATGTACTCCTGCAACACACACACACACACAGCTGCAGTGAAGCTTTCTTACATCAAGAGCAACAGAATCCACGTTCATGCCCATTTCATGTACCTTCAGTTTCCGCTCCTTCTCCTGTACTACAGCTCGGACGATGTTCAGAGACGTGTAGGTGAAGCTGAGCACCAGCAGCAGTGGCAGCTGGTTCTGGATGGCCAGGATGAAGACGTCGTACATGAATGCTGGGTAAGGGAAACGAGCCAGCAGCACTTGGGTTCTCTTGAGGAGGGCCGCCGCCGCCGTGCTGTTGTAGGCCTTCATGATGGCCCGGTCCACCGCGTGCTGCACCTGCAGGAAGCCCTCGCGGTGATATCCTGTCCAGACACACACAGTACTCATTAGATTCCACTCAATCAAACTTATGAGCGTTTAACTGAATCAAATGAACTGAGGAGAGTTCTACTGAAAAAATATTCTGGGTTCTGTATACAATACAATACAAGCTGAATTGACAGCACTTGTGGTTTAATGTTGGATATTGCAAATATCAATTTCCACTTATCCTGCTTTTTCTTTAAAAAACAAAAGTCTGGCTGAATGAGGCAATTTGTAACCATCTCACTGTTTCCATAAAGCCAATACAATGTGTGGTGTAACATGATTTTAATGTGAAAAAATGTATTAATCTTTTGTGTGTCTGAAGTTATATTAAAGGTCCCATGGCATGAAAACTTTATGAGGTTTTTTAACATTAATACGAGTTCCCCTAGCCTGCCTATGGTCCCCCAGTTGCTAGAAATGGTGATAGGTTCAGCAATGGATGCTCTGCAGTGAATGGGTGCCGTCAGAATGAGAATCCACTCTAGTCCATCAGTTAATGTCTTGTGAAGAGAAAAGCTGTGTGTCCATCAAATCCATCATTAACTCTTTCCCCGCCAGCATTTTTGAAAAAAGTTGCCAGCCACCGCCAGCGATTTTGATGATTTTCACTAAAATTTGATGGCCTCCAGTATATTTTGCTGTATGAATATTTGAATATGCAATACATTAATGTAAATGCTTTTATAAAATTATAAGCTTCGCATTGCTTCAAACTGACCCCATTCACTTCCATTGTAAATGTCTCCCTGTAACCTTGATCTTTGGTCCTTTTTTCCATTGAAAATAATATAAATGCATACTAACATAAACATACTAACCATTTTATGTGTGAAGTTATATCTAATTTTACAGTGTTGCAATGACAATGCAATGTCAAATAATAAAACCCAATTTTTTTTTTTTAAATCAGCATTTATAGCTTTCAATTAAAAAATACACATATCTTACCAGAAGAATTAATGTAAATGCTTTTATAATATTATAAGCTAAATGCCTCACTGTACTCTGGATCTTTGATCATTACAGACCAAAAATCATTAAGTTTATGATTTTTTTCACATGTGTTATTACATCAGAATGGTACGAAACTTGGTGACTTGTTGTACTTGCCATGTGAACAAAACAAAAAAAAAGGTCTTTAAAAAATAGCCCCACTTCTTAGCTGTCAAAAATGACCACCATAGGCAATTAATGGCCAATATGAAAAATACTTTGGGGTACAATCTACAAATCGCACAGCAGTGCAGGGGTTAAACTTTAAAACACCTGTAATATTTCTTTTGAGCTTCAGGAAGCTACTATTTCACAAAACTTAAAAATTCATTGAGAATTCCTCGCCGCTTCTCATGGCTTTTCAAACCATAATGACCCTTGAAGATCAAAACCCTCTTCGCACTTGCAGTATAAAGCAACTCAATGCAATTAAATGCAGATGAAAGAACGACGGTGAAGCACGAAGAGTCGTGCAAGCGAATATCAAGATGTAATTTGTAGCACCGTGACAAAAATAGAGGATAACTGTCATCAAAGTTCAGACCCGATGCTAACGCAGCGCTCATGATTAATAACACTCTGCAGGTGTTTTGAAGCTGCTGGCAGCACTGGAGGCCATCAGGCGAAGGAACACTAACTAATCCAAATCACTTCCTAATCAACAGCTAGCGCCGTCACGGGAAACCTCATGTACAGGAAGAGATCATTAAGGTTTATCTCATCTGCTGATGGTAACTGACAGCAAAAGGTCATCAAGGAAGAAATCGACCACTAATTTGCATGTTGATGGACGATTTTTGATTAAAGAGCTTTTTAATGAACTGATACTAGCACTTAAAATTGTAGTTTTATGGCTATTAGCTTTAACATCATCTATATTTTAATGCATAAAAATTAAACATTAAGCACATATGAATTAGCAGACTTAATCTTGGGGAAAGTAGCATTACATGACTTGCTCAGCAATGGATGCTCTGCAGTGAATGGGTGCCGTCAGAATGAGAATCCACTCTAGTCCATCAGTTAATGTCTTGTGAAGAGAAAAGCTGTGTGTCCATCAAATCCATCATTAACTCTTTCCCCGCCAGCATTTTTGAAAAAAGTTGCCAGCCACCGCCAGCGATTTTGATGATTTTCACTAAAATTTGATGGCCTCCAGTATATTTTGCTGTATGAATATTTGAATATGCAATACACTCAAATAAAGATCAGAGCCTCTACTTTTAAACAAAAAAAATCAGTTTTATTCTAGCTTAAAGCATACATTTTTTATCAACACTTGAATATAGGTAGGTTTCATAAAAAATGCATAATTTTGAGCAAAAAGGTGAGAAAATCACATTTTTATCAAAAACTGCATCTGGATAATATTCAGTACGATTATCAAAGCATAAATCCAGTAAATCGCTTCTATCAACACCTCCAAAGCTTGCACAGACATATACCACTTCCTGGATCAACATTTTACTCCGTAACGTTATGCAGTTTTCATTTATATGCTGTCTATTGCTGATGATGGCATTATTTTTCATATGCATCTGTTTACATAAGAGATCGCTCGTTTCTCCGTCCTGTTCACGTGTGTTTTTGTTCGGGAGGTTTTATACTCGTTCAGAAGATGCGTAATAAGAGTGTATAACAGTGAAAACATGAAAAGTGTCTTTGGCGGGGAAGCGTTTTCTTCTAAGAGACTAGATAACTCGTCAATGGCGGGGAAAGAGTTAAGACAACTTCAAACCATTTCAAATGGCTAAAATATGAGTCTCTACCCATAATATTGCTTCCTCCAGTGAAAAAAAATTGTCTGGTCTGAATCAGGAGAGAAATATGCACAGATCAAGCACCATATACAAACAGTCCAAAACGGTTCAATATGTGGGTGGATTTTGATGTGAGAGACAACAGGAGATGGACTTTTTCACCGGAGGAAGCGTTATGGATTATTGACTCATGTTTTGGCGATAAGCGATGGTTTAAAGTTAAACGTCTTGATGAATTCGTTTCACAAGACATTAACTGATTGACTGGAGGGGTGTGGATTACTTGTGGATTATTGTGATGTTTTTATCAGCTGTTTGGACTCTCATTCTGACGGCACCCATTCACTGCAGAGCATCCATTGCTGAGCAAGTGATGAAATGCTACATTTCTCCAAATCTGAGGACGAAACAAACTCATTTACATCTTGGATGGCCGGAGGACGAGTAAATTCTCAGCAAATTTTCATTTTTGGTTGAACTACTCCTTTAACTTGAAATTCATGGCTTGTAGGTTGCTTCTGCTGGGTTAATTTCCCACAATGCATCAGTGTGGACTGACCTGGTGTGCCCCCGTGTGGCTCGTGTTGTTCTCTGGGCCCGGGCAGCTGGAACAGCGGGAACAGACTGAGTGTGTGCCAGTCCAGATCATTGTTGGGGTTGAGCTCAGACTTCTCGCGCACCGGAGCGTTTCTGGGGCTGTACGTGAAGCGCAGATGATAGCTGACCTGCCACACATGACATCAAAGGTTGTTTGTTTGATGTGACTTAACATTTCACGTATTAGAGGGTTAAACCCCAAAGTAACATGTGTCTTGATTAATGGCACAATATACATTGAATAACTCTTGTGGGGGTTTGAACCTACAACCTTACAGTTACCACACCAGATAATAATGAATATTGTTTAATATATACCTCAGAGCACACGTGATATTTAATTAACTTTGAGAATAACTGGAGATTGAAAAAATTAAAAAAAAAAAATTTAATACAATTTTTAAAGCCCCAGGCTTGTTGTGCTTGTTTGTATAGGGCTGCATAATTTGGCCCAAAATTGTGATTATATATCAATATAACTATATAATAATAATAATACACAAACAAATATCACTGTAAAATAAAAAAAAAGTGTTTAATAATAATATTTTTTTTAAAAAAGAAAGAAATATTTATTTTGTAATTTTTCACTGCAAAATAAAGAAATGGAGTATTTAATAAGAATAATAATAATAGACTTGTTTTGTGAAATTTTAATCTGACAAAAGTGTCATTTTGTGCCTCATTTGTGACATGAGGAAAACAAATTTCTGTGTAAATCATTCATAAAACCATTCTTAAGTTAATTGTTAAAAAAATAAAAAATAAATAAATAAAACACATTTTACATAGAAAAAAAAAACATTTTCCTCGATGCTGATCCAGGACCTGCACTGGAGCGGCAGTAAACTCATTAAATCCTCAGTGAAGGACTCGCTGTCTGTGACCGAGGACCGAGAGCTTTCATCGTGAGAGATGAGAAGAAAGCAGACCAGACCTCATCTCTCCATCAGGCAGCTGGAGAAACCTCAGCAAGCGCATCTCAAAACGCCTGAAACGGCTTCAGCGTTTCATAAACACACGAACAGGCGCCGGAGACATGAAACCAATATGCTTTGAGGGTATTTGTTGCTAGTGCACTAATGGCCTGATTCCTCCTGCTAGATTCGACTGCACTCTTGACTCCTGTGGAAAACAGCTTATTTTGTCCTCAAATGCTCAGAAAAGAACATTTCCTTCGGGAACACTCGCTTTAAGTAACGGTTATCATCATGAAAGACAAGTAAATAGGCGAGTCTCATTAAAACTGACAAGACTGCGCTTTATTTCACACAATCTAAAGAAAATGGAGGAAGTGATTTTAATCCCCAAAATCCCTGCCGGTACGGAGACTCGACCCACGACCTTTGGGTTACAAGTCCGACTCTCTAACCATTAGGCCATGACTGCCCCATTTTCATTACTGTATCAATATTACTATTAGTAAATAGCATGGAATTTATTCCATTAAAGAGAATTTGAGAGGGAAATGTGTTTAATATCAAGCAAATTCATACAAATATTGTTACAATGCAAAAATAGCTTATTTTCTTTATGCAAAACATAATTTTAATATAATAATAATTTCATATATTTAATTTATAATTAAATATTATAAATTAAATTATTTTATTTTAATAATAATAATAATTTTATATTGTTTCATTTATTTAGATTTGATGCCAGAGTGATTTTTTCATGAGACTCGTCCACATAATGGTTTAAACTGTTTAGCATGCAGTTTTACAGGTTAAAATACAATTACTATTATTATTATTATTATTAGTGTAGTAGTATTACTAAATAAAAATAGATTTTACTCTAAAATAAAGAAATCAGGCGTTTAATAATAAAATTAATTGATCATCATTAAGATTATTACTAAATAAAAATGTTAGAAATAAGAAATATTTCTGTTATAATGTTTCACTATAAAAGAAATCTAGTACTTAATAATATTATTATAGAGTGATTTTTGTATTACTAACATTAGTAAACAGTATGGGATTTATTGCAGTAATGAAAATTTGAGGGGATAATGTGTTAATATGTAAATAATTAGCTTAATTTTCTTTATGAAAATAATTTTACTTAATTTCTATATATTTAATTATAATTATATTTCATTTATAATGCATATAATTATTAATGCATTTTTTTTCAGTTGATGCTGGAGTGAAATACATAAACATTACTTCACAAAACTCATCTACACAACGATTCAAACTGTTCAGTATGCAGTTGATCAGGTTGATCTTGGCTAACAGGAGGAGGTAAACAGGAAGAGGGTGATTGGGAATGCTAATTCGTTAAGGCACAGGTCTGTCCGGTCCATGGCGTCTCACCTGCAGAGGAAGCGGCTCGTCGTCGTGTGTGAACTGGTGCTCAAACACAATGGCTGCCAAGATCTTGCCTGACTGTGGGTCAGTTTTCACAAACTCCTCAAACTGCTCCTCTGTTTCAAAGCCACGCACTGGAAAACAAGATCAAGACACAGCATTAGTGCCACAGCCGTCTCTATTAATGTTACTATAGCTTTCATTTATAATAAATAGAACATGTGTATCGATGCACACTCTAACGGCTAATACTGCCCACAACACATTGCTCGGTGGACGAGGCTGTTACTATAGCTTTCATTTATAATAAATAGAACATGTGTATTAAGCAACGCATTCATTTTCTTTATGCAAAATATAATTTAAATTTTTATAGAAAAATGTTACATTAGTTAATTAGTAATAATTATAATATTTTTTTATTTATGCAAATTAAATTGTAATATCATAATTGTATTAGTTAATTATATTAGTATTGTATTAGGCTACGTTCATACTGCCAGTTTTTGGGATTAACAACCGCATTTTCTTTACAGGTTTGAGTCTCGAAATGTCTTACAGTTGTGTTTAGAATACTGTCTGTTGCTGCGTCCCATTTCGCATACTATCCGTCCTAAATAGTATTCGTAAATAGAATTAGTATGTCCCAAATCATAGTATGGTTTAAAAAAAGTATGCCAAAGATTCCCGGATGGTCTACTACTTCCGGTTAGAATTCAAAGTGCAGATCGATGCACACTCTAACGGCTAATACTGCCCACAACACATTGCTCGGTGGACGAGGATTCAATTAGAACTACAAACATGCAGTAAAAGTGTTAAAAAACTACAAACATGGCGGATATACGCGACAGGTAGATAAACGCATTTGAGTGATAAATAATCAATGTCTAACCTGATGAAAAAATATAAATGTAATGTTATCCACGTTATATTTCATCTGCAGCAACACTGTGAACTTTTATAATGATACGTTTGGTCATTAACTTTTAAATGCATCATTATGCAAACACATGTGCAGAGTTCTGGGTATGATAGACCTGCGACTAGCAGATCAACGTACCTCTTAATTTATCTCCAATATGGTAGGAAATCAAATTAAACGAAATGTGGATGATGTTAACTGTGATAAGATGATTGACAGGGTAGTTTAAACAGTGACAGAATGCACGTAACTAAGCAACAGAGCGTCCCTTAAAGAAGCAGCTATGATGAAGTAGTATGTCCCAAAGCTTGCCTACTATTCTTCTACATACTCAAAAGTATGTACTTTTTCTTCCCAAAAAGAGTACATACTTTTAGGGCATAGTATACTAAGTAGGCAAGAATGAACGTGCAACGGGAGTCAAGCCCGTATTCCTTACTAGTAACCATAGCGACAGTGACCAAAGTAAAATAAAAGATGGAGACGTCCATAAAACTGAAAGTCGTATCACTTTCTGACACGAAAAGAGTCCAATCGAGCCGCGAGTTCTTTTGTCAAATCTTCATTAATCATTAACCAACAGCAGCTTTTACATTTTGGTGGAGAGCGGACCATTTGAATCTCACGCAGAATACAAAACTGACAGGAGCTAAAAATTTTAGATGGCACGCATCTCATTTCTCCGTCACTGTATGTTACCGAAAACACACATGAAAACACGTAACACACGGCAGAGCAGCACTGTATGACGTGACAGACAACTAGTTGTCCAGTCCGGTTCCGTTCACACAGCGCGTGTGTTCCGAGAATGCGGTTGTGAGTCCTGAAAATTTAAAGGTGTGAGTTCAGATACAGAATGCGGTTGTCACACCCGTAAATAACCGAACTGTGTGTGAACGTAACCATAGTAAGGACTCAAATACAGGACTGACAACCGTATTCTGCTGCTGTGTGAACGTGGCCTATGTTAGTCATAATAATTGCATTTTAACAACAACAACAACAAAATATAATAATAATTCTTCTTCTTATTAAAGTGCTCCTATTATGGATTTTTGAAAACTACCTTTCATGCAGTGTGTAATGCAGCTGTAAGCGAATGTAAACAGTCTGCAAAGTTGTAAAGCAGAAAGTGCATCATAAATAAATTTATTGTCTCTCAAAAGAAAGAGTCGACTCTGAATCGCTTAAACGAGTCGTTCCAATCTCTGCGAGTTCAACGAGGGATTCCTAAACCGGTTGTCTTTGAAAGATGGGTCAGTGCCCAGTTTGTTTGGACCAGTTTGCTCCTCTGAATCACAGCCTGTAAGTATGATTAATAATTGTTGCTTTGATGTTCTGTCGCGCGTGCAAAATGTTGTGTTGTGTATAGAGTCGGTGCAGCTGTAAGTCTCTGGCTAACTCACGTTATAGTTCTGCTAATCAGCTGTTGGCCTGCTATTGTTTAGAAATGTGTCAATTAATATAGAATATCTGTCACATTACTTGGACTCATAATAAAGGAAAGCAATACGTTGGTTTACAAACTGCAGTGCTTTATCAGTACTCTTTGTCTGTGTTCGGCTAATGCATATACCATTATTGTTTGGGTCTTTACTACCAAGCTGTGGGTCCGGTTCGCTAATATAAGTGTAAAACAACTTTTTCCCCTCTGATTCTTTCTTTTTAGAAGAGAGTGGAGCACTATTATTAATACAATAGGATGTATTATTGTATTGTATTATTGATAAGCCGACATGCGCTGTACGCAGTAGACCAATCATAACAGACTGGGTCATCGGACCAATCAGAGCAGAGTAGCTTCATGCAAAGGAGGGGTTTGGAAAGATTAAACTTTGAATAAATTGTTTGCAAGTCGTTGAGAAATAACATAAAATGAACTGCATATTATAAGAAAATAAAAGTGTTTTTTGACCTTGTATGCATGTAAACCGGTTGTTGGGGACTTCCAAAATCAAATTATGAACATTTCAAATACCATAATAGGGCCGCTTTAACATTATTATTATATTTATAATAAATAATAATTGTATATTAATCCACCTATCAACCACGCAGATCGCCTTAGCAACACCCTGGCAACCACCCACAACACATTAACATCATGGCAGCAAAGAAGGCGTTTCTCAAACAAACGCAAATTGTTCATATTGTTATATGCAATCAATTCAGAACCCAGAAAGTTTGAGGGTTAAACTGATAAAAACAGATGAATTGATGAGAAATGTATCCATGTGACCTTTAAAGCAGCTGTGTGGACACTGGCTCACTGTTTGACCTTTAAAATAATTGATTTTAGGATTTGTCAGTCTACTGGAAACGTATGTTAATGATATCATGATCACTGGTGGGGGTTTTTTCAAGAGAAAATAATGTTAAAAGAAAAAGCTAATGAGACTAGGCAAGAATGGGAATTCAGCCAGGTCACGACTGGGATTTAACAACTAAATCCAATTAAACACACACACACACACACATGCACACACACTCGCACACTAAAAAATATTAATCGGTTCTGTTGGGGATAGTATTGTTACTGTTAACTACAAAAAAAAAAACTACCACAAATATTAACCGGTTCTGTTGGTGACAGTGTTGTTACTGTTAACTACCAAAAAAAATAACTACCAAAAATATTAATCAGGTCTGTTGGTGATAATATTGTTATTGTTAACTACCAAAAAAAAAAAAACGACCAAAAATATGAATCGGTTCTGTTGGTGATAGTATTGTTAACTACAAAAAAAAACTACCAAAAATATTAATCGGTTCTGTTGATTATAGTATTGTTATTGTTAACTACCAAAAAAAAAAACTACCAAAAATATTAATCGGTTCTGTTGGGGATAGTATTGTTACTGTTAACTACAAAAAAAACCTACCAAAAATATTAATCGGTTCTGTTGGTGATAGTATTGTTAACTACAAAAAAAACCTACCAAAAATATGATTCGGTTCTGTTGGGGATAATATTGTTACTGTTAACTACAAAAAAAACTACCACAAATATTAATCGGTTCTGTTGGTGACAGTGCTGTTACTGTTAACTACAAAAAGAAAACTACCAAAAATATTAATCAGTTCTGCTGGTGATAACATTGTTAGTTAACTACCAAAAAAAAAACTACCAAAAATATTAATCGGTTCTGTTGGTGATATTATTGTTAACTACAAAAAAAACTACCAAAAATATTAATCGGTTCTGTTGGTTATAGTATTGTTATTGTTAACTACCAAAAAAAAAACTACCAATAATATTAATCGGTTCTGTTGGTGATATTATTGTTAACTACAAAAAAAACTACCAAAAATATTAATCGGTTCTGTTGGTGATATTATTGTTAACTACAAAAAAAACTACCAAAAATATTAATCGGTTCTGTTGGTGATATTATTGTTAACTACAAAAAAAACTACCAAAAATATTAATCGGTTCTGTTGGTGATATTATTGTTAACTACAAAAAAAACTACCAAAAATATTAATCGGTTCTGTTGGTGATATTATTGTTAACTACAAAAAAAACTACCAAAAATATTAATCGGTTCTGTTGGTTATAGTATTGTTATTGTTAACTACCCAAAATATTAATCGGTTCTGTTGGTTATATTATTGTTATTGTTAACTACCGAAGGAAAAAAAAAACTACCAAAAATATGATTTGGTTCTGTTGGTGATAGTATTGTTACTGTTAACTACAAACAAAACAAAAAACTACCAAAAATATGATTCGGTTCTGTTGCTGATAGTATTGTTACTGTTAACTACACACAAAAAACTACCACAAATATTAATCGGTTCTGTTGGTGATAGTATTGTTATTGTTAACTACCAAAAATATTAATCGGTTCTGTTGGTTATAGTATTGTTATTGTTAACTACCGAAGAAAAAAAAAACTACCAAAAATATGATTTGGTTCTGTTGGTGATAGTATTGTTACTGTTAACTACAAACAAAACAAAAAACTACCAAAAATATGATTCGGTTCTGTTGGTGATAGTATTGTTACTGTTAACTACACACAAAAAACTACCACAAATATTAATCGGTTCTGTTGGTGATAGTATTGTTATTGTTAACTACCAAAAATATTAATCGGTTCTGTTGGTGATAGTATTGTTAACTACAAAAAAAACCTACCAAAAATATTAATCAGTTCTGTTGGTGACAGTGCTGTTACTGTTAACTACAAAAAAAACTACCAAAAATATTAATCGGTTCTGTTGGTGATAGTATTGTTAACTACAAAAAAAACCTACCAAAAATATTAATCAGTTCTGTTGGTGACAGTGCTGTTACTGTTAACTACAAAAAAAACTACCAAAAATATTAATCGGTTCTGTTGGTGACAGTGCTGCTACTGTTAACTACCAAAAAAAAACTACAACAATTATTAATCGGTTCTGTTGGTGATAATATTGTTATTGTAAACTACCAAAAAAACTACCAAAAATATCAATTGATTCTGTCAGTGACAGTGTTGTTATTGGTAACCACCGAAAAACTACCAAAAAAATCAGTCAGTTCTGTTAGTGACAGGTTTATTATTAACTACCGAAAAAATACCAAAAATATCAATTTGTAGATGTTAGTGACAGTGTTTAGATAAAGCTAAAACGATTAAAATAATTTCCGTTAATAATAAAGCTAAAATAAAACACAATTGAAATATTAGATGAAAAACATATAATAATGAAAATAATAAAAAAACAAGGAATAATATCACTAAAAATGAAATACAGATAAATTAAAGCTAAATAAAAAAACATGAAAGAACTAATAAAAATGACAATCACTAAAACAAAATTACTTGAAATTAAAATGTAAACTGAAAATATAAAACTAAAAGCCAATTTAAAAATCAAATAGCATTACTAAAACTTAAATCAAAATTAAAACTGAAAATATAAAAGAAAAATGAAAATGTAACAAATAAAATATAAAAATAAGTAAACTCAAAATAATAATAAACAATAATAATATAAAAAAAAATTATAAGATAACACTGGTTAGTGATTATGAAAGTTCTGCATTCTTTCGGTGTTAAAATACTATAAATATCTGATCTATTTATTAGTTTGCAGTCTGAGCTGCAAAATATTATAAAGACAATAAATAGACAAAACGCCTTTCTATTGTGTTGTTTTTGATCGTTTCCACACAATAACAAACACACAGTGTGATAAATGTTGCTCACGAACAAATGAACTGGTTATTTTAAATGAAATAGTCCAAAAGACTTAGTCAGATCAGTCAAAATGATCAGTTTGACTCGGTCAAATGACTCACTGAATCAGAACCTCTAATATAATAAACTCATTTATCCTCAAGCCATTGCTTTCATCATGTCCATCTAGAAATGAACCGCTACTTAAAGCTCTGTAATTTCAGATAAATGATGTGTTTGTCTCATCTATCCCACAAGTCCGGGCTTAAAGTGTCTAATTCGCTGACTTTCATTTCATCAGCGCTGCAGCAGACTCTTTTAAAGCAGGATATTCAGTCAGCGAGTCATTTGCGAATATCACACAGCACTTTAACACCATCAAGCTGTTCATTTTACAGTCAAAGTTGAGGCATCAGATTATGGATCTCCTCGCTCAGAGCGACAGGAAGAAGCAAAAAGGGTCTGGCGTGAGTCACATGATCAGGACACAGCCCAGAGAATCGTTTATTACGTGACTCACCACCTGCATATTTCCCTGCAGGCCTTCATGACAACTCATAAACGCAAGCACCAGGACAATTCAAGGGTCAGGCAGAGGCTATTTCTGTCGAGAAGAGCGGCCATGAGGTTTTTGGTGGGGTCATGATGCTATTTAACGTCAAAACCTCAATATATGCTTTCATTTCAACTGCAAACTCACACATATTGTAGAGCAGAGCAGTTATACTAACGCCAGGCTTCACACACACTTTTGGACCAATGAACTTTAATGACTTATCTAGGCATGCATGATTTCCTGATAGACATGCGATATCAATAAAAATGTTTTAGAGATATTGGACTCATGATGTGCAATTTATAGACGTTGAGCGTAACAACGTAATGGGAATTTCCTACGTTTTTACTAGTTTTAGTTAGGGCTGCACGATAATGACAAAAATCATAATTGTCGATTATTCCCTTGAAATTATAATTGCGATTATTAATTACGATTATCACAATTTAAACAAGATGAAAACACTCTAACTGAAAAACTTTTATTGCTTTTCTATAGTACCAAGCATCAAATGTCAAATATACATTGGTTTGGTTTCTTCTTTAAATAATAAATCAAATTTAAAATATGCATGGTATTATAATGTTATATTAAAACTAAAATAAAAAAACAATGAAAACACTCTTACGATAACCTGTAGAAAAAAAAACACATCTTAAGCACGCAGAATAACATAAGTGGACTTTAAACGATGAATTGCCGTTTTGAACGATTACGTAATTGTGGCATCCGTAATTGTAATCACGATTAGAAATTCGATTAATTGTGCAGCCCTAGTTTTAGTTTAAAGTTTTCCTTTCATTCATGATTTCTGGACAAAGAAGTTAATAACATTTGCACTCACAAGAAGCAATATCTATACAAATAAATATTGTACAAAGGAGCATAACGAAAAGTTGCCCAAGCCTGGAAACCGCAAATTTAAAATTGTATGTTATTTCCAGTTTTTCCATGAATGTGGAAGCCCTGAAGGTGTAGACAGTTTACTGCATAAGCTTGCTGTATATGTGCATGTCTTTTTTGACAGTGCAAATAAAACACACTAATAATAAAAAATAATAATAAATATATAACATTAAATAAAATAATATTACGTACATTTTTGGTTTTTGCCATTTGCTGACAGTATAAATAGAAAAAAATTAAATTCTCTATTTCTGTATTAGCAGATTTTCCATGTAGCCAGTTTGTTGCATATATTTGCTGTATTTTTTTCTTTTTCGTCAGTTTTTGACAGTTAAATTGAAATAAAATTACCTGCTATTAGCAGGAATTTCATGTAGCCAATTACATACAGTATATTTGCTATATATTTTCTTGTCATTTTTTTTTTACAATATTAATGAAACCAAATAAAAAAATTTAAATACAACAAAAATAATAAAATAAAACAAACTAAAATTACTAGCTATTTCCATGCTTATATTTCCGTGTTTTCTATGTAGTCATGTTTTTTTTTTATCATTTCACTGACCATATGGAGAGAGGTGATAACAACATCAGCCAATGATTCAAGCCAAACCAGATGCTCTAGCCGCTAACATGTTAGCTGTATTCATGAACACACTCCTATACTTTAGAGCACAAGAGCTGAAGCTCTCACCGGCTCTGATGCAGCCGTGCAGGCTCTGCTGCACGTCCTCTGTGATCTGCCGCACCACGCTGGCGTTTGCAGGCACGTAGGCCAGCTGCAGGTCCTGGAAGCACAGTATGGGCGGCAGGTCGCTCAAAGGGAAGCTGTGGTAGTGCGTTGCATTGGGGTAGTTGATGAAGGACACGTTCTGTCGCAGGACGATCAGGATGGCTGAGAAGAGCAGCGGCAGAAGGATCTCCACCAGCGTGACCAGGATCTGACGCTTCTGCAGGACGAGAGAAAGAGGACGTCAGTGAGCAGAACAGAAGATGAGTGGATTGATGGACAGCTAGATACGCATGTGTGGAAGATGGAAGAATGGGATAATGGTTACTTACTTTAGGGGGAATGGATGGGTAAACGGTTATTTAAAGTAATAAAACCTGGAATAATACCTTGAATGCAATGTAAGCCGCTTTGGATAAAAGTGTCTGCAAAATGAAATTAAATGAAATGAAAAATAATAAAATAAAATAAAACAAAATGTGCTAACCAACAAGCCATAGCTCTCATGCGTTTGCTGTATTTTTATGAATACACTTCCATAATTAAGATTGTTACAATGAAACAATATTTATTTTATTTATATTAAAATAAAATAAGATATTATAAAGTAAGATAATAAAAAGTAACATTTCATTTACATTAAAATTTATTATTTGTGGTGGAACTGATGATTTTTACAGTCATGATACTAGGATAGCTGAATTTTTATGAATACAATTCCATACTTATAAAGTAAAATAAAACAAATTATAAAATGGATTGTTCCGGTCCTTGATTCTGATTGGTTGAGCCACATTCGAAGCTGTTGTAAATTACTCTCGGATTGTTCCGGTCCTTGATTCTGATTGGTTGAGCCACATTAGAAGCTGTTGTAAATGACTCTACAAACATATACCTTTGTTTACTTCTGTGCAGGGCCGTTTCTAGCCAATTTGACGCCCTAGGCGAAATCCCTATATAGCCACGCCGCATTGATGCAGTAATTCATGCAAAAGGAGGCCCAACCAAGTATTGAGTACATGTACAGTAAATGAACATACTTTAACAAGGCCAACAATTCACTAAAAATGTTTTTTATTGGTCTTATGAAGTATTCTAATTTGTTGAGATAGTGAATTGGTGGGTTTTTGTTAAATGTGAGCCAAAATCATCACAATTCAAAGAACCAAAGACTTAAACTACTTCAGTTTGTGTGCATTGAATTTATTTAATACACGAGTTTCACAATTTGAATTGAATTACTGAAATAAATGAACTTTTCCACGACATTCTAATTTATTGAGATGCACCTGTATATATATATATGTATATTCTTTTCAGACAGCAGTTGCTTGTCACATTCAAATTGGTTGTCATAGTAACGACACTAATTTGTGGAGATTCAGTGCATTGAGTTCCACAAATCTGAATGCATTATTTGTAAATTGACTGTTAAGATAAACATTTTGCACAATTTATTATCTGTAATATCATTGTGTTGCCACTAGATGCTGTATAAGCCCTATGTAACAATCTCTAGTAGCTAAGACATTGCACATAAATCACACAAATTAATTTTATTACATTTGGATTTGGATGTATGTTTAGATATTATCAATGGCTACTTTTTTGTCTTTATGTTTTTTGTTAAAAAAAATTAGTTTTTGTTTCTTGAAACATTGATTTAAAGTGTCAGTTATTGCATTATTATTTCAGTCAAACCCTTAAAACCCCTTTGTTACCCCAAACTACATTTAAAAGCTTTATCAGTGGCTTAAAAGTAACCAATGCAACTACTTAATCATTTGCTACTCGTTAATGCGTTAACGTCCCCTTTAAATAACGTGACGCTCTGCCCTCTATGACGCTGCTCCCATTAAGCGCTGTTGGAAGTGAATGAATTGATTCAGCATTTCGACACCTCCGTAAGGATGCATTTAACTCGACAAAGTCTAATAAAGGATGTATTGATCTCGTGAATTAGCGAATTTTACTATACAAATATTTTTAAATTGGATGTTAAAGTTTATATGGGAATATTACATGACACGCTGATCATTTAACAATGCACTGGCGCAAAAAACACACACCTTTTGGACAAATCTCGCAACATGATTTATCAAGTGCCACAAATACTGCCTAAACAAAATACTGATTTTGTGCACTTTATTTGCTGTACCAATATTTTAAATTGGCCTTTGAACGTAGCTTTATTGCATGGCAAAAAAAAAGTGTTACCTTGCCAAAGCACTGACAGAGCCCACTGATCTAATGCCGTTGTTGAGCGCTCCAAATGCAAACTTTGCATGCAACAATCAGGCAGCAATTGACAGCACTCTGGTCTAGTGGCATACAGGCATCGTCAGATTGACAGTACTCTAGCCCAATAATGTTGGGGGATCCAGTGGGGGCGGCAGTCATATTTCAGGGTGACCATGCCACTCTTTATCACAACCCTGCTAAAAGTGCCAGTACGTGCGCTCATTGACCGCCTAGCTCGCCTATGCCTAGAAATGGCCCTGCTTCTGTGTGTTGCTTGGCAACCACAACTGTTTCTGAGGAACTACATTGTTTAGTTGAAGAATACTGTTTTGATTAATATCATTACACTTTATTTGCTCCGTTTTATTTTGTGAAACCTTACTACGTATATGGAATAACCGTTTTATAAAAGCAATAAGCCCCGTGAAGCCGTGGTTTACCTCCTTTTTGTGTTAGCCAATTTATTGCATAGAATTGCTGTATATTTTTTCATTTTGACATTTTTGGCAGTATTACATTTTTTTTTTTTTTTTATTAAAATAATTAAATAAAAATACAAAGTAAAATATAAATCAACAAATAAATACATTTTTTAAAAGATTTTTTTTTTTTTTTACTTTTGGAGTTGATGGCTTTACCTTCATGATACTAAAATAAAACGATGTTATCAGCTTCAAAGCGCAAGCTTCCTGTTTGTGTTAACAGGTGAATTAGTCATATTCATATTGCAAATCTAGTGCTAATAAGCCAATGTGTAAGCGAGCAGGATCCCACAAAGCACCTGAGGCTTGATCTAGATCGATGAAGTACTTTAGAC
This sequence comes from Sinocyclocheilus grahami, assembly GCF_001515645.1. NCBI lineage: Eukaryota > Metazoa > Chordata > Actinopteri > Cypriniformes > Cyprinidae > Sinocyclocheilus > Sinocyclocheilus grahami. Next base: position 427,911 of record NW_015505655.1, read on the forward strand.
CTCTGATCTGGGTCAGAAAGGCAGCGCTGTGTGCCATAATGAGGCATGAACGGCCCAGTGTTTATGGCTCCGCTTGCCTTGGGTTTCCTAGCAACAGCTGGAGCCCAATAGAGAGCAAACAGCCCTCTATCAGGAGGGAATTGGGACGCTTCCCGCAGCACTTTGATCCAGCTCAATTGACTGTTCAGAAAGTTGACTTCTGATAGACTTCACCTGCACACGATCGTGCACAAGACAAGGTCTGGCATAATGAGAGTGAAAAACACATGCAAACACGACCAAAGCGATGCAGCGGCGTTAAACAGAGCTTCTCTTGTCTTGCGTTCATGAAAGAGAGACTCAAATCTAATCTAAATACGGGAAGGAACATAGAAGTCATTTAATACAGCCAAGTTACATCCCTCTAGCAAATAAGGTAAATGAGGTAATGATTAAATTGGACTCCACGCCTTTGTTTTGCTTGTGCACTTTTATCCGCTGCAAACTAGTTGACGTATTTCCTTAAGATGGTAAAAGAGATTTGATTTTGCGTCTTGCTGTTTGAAGGCGAGATTTATAACATATAAACTATTGGTTTCTTTAACTAAAATATTTGGTCTTTATAGATTTATTCTGACAATTTTCAGACCAAACGCACTCTAATGGGCTTTTCACACTTTAAATAGTTGACCAAGTCATTATTAATCATAATTTTGGATTATCTTGTTCCATATTTCACATTATTTATACTTTGCCCTAAAGGATTGATCTGAGGGATTTCACATTCTTATCTGCATACTTACAATGTGAATTAACGTTAATTGGAAGCGCAGAACAAGCTCTGTTTGTCTTAATTCTTCTAAAATCTGCTCAAAATACTGAATCACAACACAGTGACAGTACAAAACATGAATGCTTAGTGAGGCTATAGTTTGAAGGAAGTGTATAATGTGGTTGCCTGAATCTAAACCACACATTTAACATTTCAGCGCTGCATTTTTTCACACACTGCACCTTTGGCGGCATAATTTGTGGCTTTTATAACCCAGGGTTAACTCAATATATCTGCAGGTTTTATGAAGGTAAATTTAGGACATGTTTAAGACCAAGTAAAGAAAATTAAAGGAATAGATTCAAGGGAACACAATAAGTTCATATGAACACAATAAGTCAAAAAAATATTTCTACTGCAAGATTCTTAAAGCAAGATGAGATAAGAAGTCTTGTTTTTCTGAGAAACTTATCAAAATAAAGTGATTTAAGGATGTTTAGATACTTGTATTGGAAAACAAGACAAAAATACTGAGGAAGATATTGATTTTTTTCAGTGCATGGGGCATTTAATGCCATGACTTTATGAATTCAAGACTTTCTGCTTTGATTTTAAGGTGTTAATTTGTGGAAGAGCGAATAAAGACTTCATAAGACCTACAGCGTGTAAAGACAGTAAAACATTTTTTTTTTATGTTTCTGAAAGAAGTCTCTTCTGCTCACCAAGGCTGAATTCATGTAATAAAAAAATACAGTAAAATTGTGAAATATTATTACAATTTAAAACAACTGTTTTCTATTTGAATGTATTTTAAAGTGTAATTTAATCCTGTGATATTAAAGCTGAATTTTCAGCATCATTATTCCAGTCTTCAGTGTCACATGATCCTTGTCACATGCGCCCTCTGGCCTTCGGATGGAGATTTACTGCTGATCACAGAACCGTGCTTCACTGAAAGATACACATGACAATCACAGCTTCTGTTGAATCGCAATCTCGATTCCATTTCGATTTATCATGCAGCCCTACAACACAGTCAAGAATAACTTAAAGAAGTTGCCAACATTTACTAAACTGTATACTCTTGCTGCTGATTCGAATGGCGAAGCTTCCCATTTTAAGTGTCAGTTGATGGCCTTTCATTTTTAACCAGAAATGTGGACGCTGCTTTTCTGACATTGTTCAGTGACGTTTTATGTCTTTTTACCAAATGAGAGACATGTGAATAAAAAATAAACGGTCAGTTGTGGGACTGCATTCTGTCATAAATCGCATACCATTCATTCCCTAACTTTCTACCGTCGGTTACTGGAAATGACATTACTGGTTGATATGTCCTGATCTCAATAAAGTTTACTCACGCTTTTGGTCTGTGAACTGGATCTCGCTCGGGACGCGTGCTGTCTGTGGAGGTTTGGCCAGGACCGGTCCCAGTATTAAATCACTGAGGCTGGTCACACATGTATTTTTTTATCCTGTCCATTGCTATGGTTATCACTGTGTCAATCACTGCTATTTCAAGCGTGTATGTGTCCGAAAAACAAAAGTCTCATACAAACTCTGAATGGATTACAGCCTAGAAAGTGTGCAAAGCGCGCTCCCCTTATTATCACTAAAATCACTCATCTTAGTTCATCACGATCTCACAAAGTTACTTAATTATCAATGAAGCTCTCTAAACTGCACAATGAAGCTCTCACGTCTGCACTTAGTTATTTCTGAGATGATTCAGGAGCGTGCAGAACTGCACTTAAAAACTCTGACAAACTAAACCGTTTCTGACTGGCCACTGCGTTCAAGAAATCAACAGATTATCAGTGTTGAAAACAGTTGTGCTGCTTCATATTTTTGTAGAAACCATGATATTTGTTCAGGATTCTTTGATGAATAAAAAGTTCAAAAGAACAGCATTTATTTGAAATAGAAATCTTTTGTAACATGCCATTAATGTCACTTTTTATAAATGTAATGCATCCCTGCATTAAATCATTTCTTTCTTTTCAAAAAAATCTTACTGACCCCAAACTGTTGAACAGTAGTGTTTATCAGTGCCCTAAAACCTTAGTATTGGGATGTTTGTACCACAATCATGACAAAATTGAGCTTAATACCATCAATCCTTAAGTCCAGTATCTATACACACACACAAATATTACAACTATAAGACAAACACTCACTTGCTGAATATAGTTCTTCCACAGAAGCAATCCAAACTGCTGCCACACGGCCATTTTCAGATTCACAGAGCTTCACAACCTGGACGAAAACAAAGTGAATGTCAGGTCACGGCACGAGTCTTGAGAGAAATATGAGACAAACTTATCAGAGCTACTCCAGGAATTTCACATCGATTCTGAGTCTATAAACAAGAGCGTTTCGCAACTCTGTCCCGAGACAACTCGTGTTTCCCATAAGAAACAAGAAGTTCAAACTATTATTTCACTTGTGATTGCCCAATGTGAACGGACTACTGAAATTGACCTCGTTTAAGTGATTCTTCACCCCAAAATGTACAACTCCGTCATCATTTACTGACCCTCAAGTTGTTCCAGACCTATGAGAGTTTCTTTCTTCCGTTGAACACAAAAGAAGATATGCTGAAGAAGACTGGGAATGAAACAGTTGACGGTAGCCACTGCCTCCCATAGTACAGAAAAAAAAGCAATGGAAGGCAATGGCTACCGTCAACTTTTGGGTTACCAACATTCTTCAAAATATCTTCTTTTGTGTTCAACGGAAGAAAGAAACTCATACGGATTCTGAACAACTTGAGGGGGCGAGTAAATGATGGCAGAATTGTCATTTCAGGGCGAAAAAGCCCTTTGAGCTAGTTATCTAAATGAGTATGACGCCAATTTCATTTCCAACACTTAAACAATGCCAAAAGGGCCAATTTAACCACAATTAAAGTCATCACTCATCCCAATCTTCAGATTTAATTATTAGTAGTCTATTAATATAGGCTATTTTTATGAATTATGAGCCTTCCTCGTATAATGATCACAAAAGAACACATCTTGGGTGTCCCAGCTCACCTTCTTTGACCCTAAATAAGCTACTTTTTGAATTTGAATGCGTCGCGGGTGTGTGCTTTGTGATATTTCGCAACATGTCAATAAATGCATGTCATTATTAAACATCCCGCAGGGTTAATATTTCTGCCGTGGCAGTGGCATTATATCGGTGGCACAGCTTTGGAGTCTGTGTTTGTCTGCGTGGTGAGTTCATGTCGTTATAGCATTGTTATAGCTTTTATTTATGTCGTGTTTGTGTCCGCGTTCGCTTTCTTTGAACTTAAAGCGCTGTTTTCTATCAAATGTGCATAACGTTGTTTTTCTCTCTGTCTTATGGACCCGTTTCCTTTGACTTGGACATTACAATGATCTTGTGACTGCATCAAGAAATTGTTTATTAGCCCAGGTCCGATAGCAAAACACAATAGAAAGCCCGCACGCGAACACACAGCTCACCTTCCACTCGTCTTTCTGTCCCGCACTGGGCTCCAACAGCGTCTCTTTCAGTCGCAAAGCATTGTTCTGAACAACTTGAGGGGGCGAGTAAATGATGGCAGAATTGTCATTTCAGGGCGAAAAAGCCCTTTAAGCTAGTTATCTAAATGAGTATGACGCCAATTTCATTTCCAACACTTAAACAATGCCAAAAGGGCCAATTTAACCACAATTAAAGTCATCACTCATCCCAATCTTCAGATTTAATTATTAGTAGTCTATTAATATAGGCTATTTTTATGAATTATGAGCCTTCCTCGTATAATGATCACAAAATAACACATCTTGGGTGTCCCAGCTCACCTTCTTTGACCCTAAATAAGCTACTTTTTGAATTTGAATGCGTCGCGGGTGTGTGCTTTGTGATATTTCGCAACGTCAATAAATGCATGTCATTATTAAACATCCCGCAGGGTTAATATTTCTGCCGTGGCAGTGGCATTATATCGGTGGCACAGCTTTGGAGTCTGTGTTTGTCTGCGTGGTGAGTTCATGTCGTTATAGCATTGTTATAGCTTTTATTTATGTCGTGTTTGTGTCCGCGTTCGCTTTCTTTGAACTTAAAGCGCTGTTTTCTATCAAATGTGCATAACGTTGTTTTTCTCTCTGTCTTATGGACCCGTTTCCTTTGACTTGGACATTACAATGATCTTGTGACTGCATCAAGAAATTGTTTATTAGCCCAGGTCCGATAGCAAAACACAATAGAAAGCCCGCACGCGAACACACAGCTCACCTTCCACTCGTCTTTCTGTCCCGCACTGGGCTCCAACAGCGTCTCTTTCAGTCGCAAAGCATTGAATAAACGCTCGCGATTAGCTCGGATCCCGCCACGGCTGAGTTCCGTCGGGAAATATCCCTCATAAGGGCGACAATAACGATGAGGATGATGATGATGGAGACATTGCAGCGCAGCGGCCGTGAGGTGCGGACACAACAAATGCGGTCACGTGACCTCCTCCAGCTGGGCGGCTGCTTGCGGTCACGTGACCGACGCGTTTGTTTGTTCTGCGTGACAGACGTCAGTGCGTCACCTGCGCGTAACGCTTAACAGAGGAACCCCTCACATTAAGTTATCTAAGAAAAAAACACTGTAAAAACATTTCTGTTTGACATTATTCTCGTATTTTTAATAACTTGCAATTCTCAAAACTATTTCCAGGTTTTATCGATTTTGTAATTATCATTGTTATTTTCTGTTACTGTCTGTATATTGTTTGGCTGCATTGTTGTAATGTTGTGAAGCATTATATATATATATACAGTGTTGGGGGTAATGCATTACAAGTAACGCGAGTTACGTAATCAGATTACTTTTTTCAAGAAACTAGTAAAGTAACGCATTACTTTTAAATTTACAAGAGAACATCTGAATTACTTTTTCAGATAAGTAACGCAAGTTACTTTTTTTTCAATGTATTGACTGACAGCTCTCTGGTCCCCTGATGCATTACTTTTAAAAGTAACTTTCCCCAACACTGTATATATATATATATATGTACGCCAAAGGACCGACTGAAAGGGAAAGGCCTCTAACACTAGCTTGCTCTATTCTTTTTCTATCGGTTTTCTTTTTATTTATTATATAATAAAAAAAAAAACTTGCAAGGTGTACTGCGTTAAGCTAACTGAGACTGGTTATAGCACTTGTATCATTGCTCTTTTGTTGATTTTGATTGCTTCCATTGTCCTCATTTGTAGGTCTCTTTGGATAAAAGCGTCTGCTAAATGACTAAATGTAAATGTAATATATATATATATATATAATGCCTCACAAAATTACAACAATGCATCCAGGGGTTTAAAGAAAATGGAAAATAACTATTAAAATAAATTATATATAGATATACGTGTATATAAAATAATGTTTGTATTTTTTCTATTAATTTATTAATGCTCTGAAACAATATACAAACAGTAACAGATAATAACAATGATAAATATATCTGACTTTACCAGTTTAATTTTTAAAACCATGCAAAAATATACCCATCTTATCAGTAAGGATTTGAATAACACATTTGCATATTATAATATTTTTTACTAATAATATAGTAAAAATGGGGAGGGGGGGGGGGGGGG
>NW_015505655.1:434365-464692 GCF_001515645.1 Sinocyclocheilus grahami
TTCCATATTCTCAAGAAAAAAGCCCCAAATTTGATAGAAGTTGTTGGAAGATCCCCTCAGGGAATGTCTAATTTTTTCCAGTTTGATAAAGAGAAAAATCTCGTTAATCCATATTGAGTGGGTTAGGTGACGCGGATGATACCCAGTGCATTAGAATTAAACGTCTAGCCAGGAGGGAAACAAAGGCCACAAAGTCTGCCTGGTAACTGAAGTGATGAACTGGTAAGGGAAGTGCCCTGAAGAGCGCTGTTATCGCTACAGGTTTAAATGTTGTCCCAACTATTTGAGATATTGTCTCGAATATCTGAACCTAATAACCATGCAACCCTGGGCAGGACCAGAACATGGGTGCCAGGGTTTTTTTTTTTTACTGTTTTAAAACATAAATCAAGTAATCACGTCTTTGCTAGTTTACAATTCTTAACCATGCAAAATTTGTATCACATTATTTATGCAAGTATTCAGGTGCAACAGACACAAAAACTATATTTTTGGCTTAATGTGACCCACAACTATAAATAATAATAATAATAATAATTAGTAATTGTTGACTAACACCATTAATCTTTTAAATGAAACCACCGTTTAACAACTCTTTGACCAGCAACATGCTCATGAGGTCATCAAACCACAGCGATAAAGCGTGATATTTAACAAAAGTAAATCAAAAAGGTGTCAAATATGCAGCGAGACATGAAATGCTTGCAAACCACAAGTTCCCATCTGTATGCAAAAGAAAGGCTGCAAATGTACGTGCAAATGTAACTACTGCATTGTTTTATTGTGGTTTTCAGGATATAACAAACACACGTCTGTTTTCAAGTTCACATGGCCTTTCACAGCTTCATACATTTATAGATTTACACTTATAAACAAGAATGAATTATTTACAGCTGCAATCCTTAGTGATGTTCGACATACAGTACCAACAAGACCTGCACAAAAATAATAACTTAATGCTTTTAGTGTCGTAACCTCAAACAGATGAACTCGGTCGAACATTCACAAATATATGCGTATGGTTGATTGTTCAAGCATGTATAAAGATAAAACATTGAGACTTGTTAAGAAGCATCATTTTGCTTTCCAGCATTGGGTCATAAAAAGTGCTCGGGAGCTCTCGAGGTCATTACGAAAAAGTATGTCAAACGATCACATTCAGCGGTTGTTGCATTGGATTTGTTGTAAAAAATATGTGAAAAATTCATACAGATGTACTGTACATTTCCAGGTTTCTACGGAAGCTCATTCATTTCCCCCACGGGATAAAAAAAAACGTTTTATCCCACTATTCTGACTTTTTTCTAAGAAATGTGAGATATACAGTAAATACGCAATAGCGAGTTACAAAGTCAGAATTGCGAGATATAAAACTCGGAATTATGACTTTTCTTTTTCCTCGCAAATGTGAATTTATATCTCAATTCAAAAAATGTTTCTTACAATTGCAAGTCTATATCTAGCAATTCTGACTTTTTGTGCAATCATGAGCTTACAATTGTCAGTTATATTAAATACGCAATTGTTAGTTATATAATCAGAATTACGAGATATAAACTCGGAATTCTGACTTTTTCCCCCTCGCAATTGCGAATTTTTTTCCTCACAATTGCGAGTTTACATCACGCATCACGTCTTAATATAAACTCGCAATTCAGAGGGAAAAAAAATTTAGCTCAAAATTCTGACATTTTCTTACAATTGCGAGTTTGTCGCAATATTTATATCATGCAATTCTGGAAGAAAAAAACAAAAAAAGTCAGAATTGCGACGTAGCTGTTTTTTAATTCAGTGTCGGAAACAAGCTTCCATAGGTTTCACAGGTCAAAACATCAGTGGTATCAAGCAGAAAAACAGTAAGAAAATTGTTAATGCGAGAACTTTGGCAGAAGATTTGTGGCGAACGCAAAGCAATGCGCAAATACAAAAACACTGGAGTCGATCGGTCCAGTTCCAGATAAATAATCAAAATACGTGACGAGAAACATCTGCGTAAACAAACCAGTTTTGTTTGGACAGTGCATTTATCAGCATGAAACTTCATGGACTGAGTGGGTTTTCTCCATATCTGCATGTAACTTCGTAAAAAACATATTTGATAAACTATAAGTCCTTTTCTGTAAACAGTCCGGAATTGTAAATACGAAGACGTAACAACGTACACAAGACTTCAAAAACAGCGACAGTTCCAGTGATTTGAACACATTTTAGGCCTTATCCCGTTGCGAGTCGGGCAAAGGCGCTCCCGCCATCGGGAGCCGAAGTGAAATGCATTATGGGGGGAAAAAACGTGACCTTTGTTCTTCTAATCGCATTTGAAGCTCAGAAATGGACATTTCAGCCGCTTTATCTCACTCTCGCTGCTCTGAGATAAAGACCATTAGCACCCGTGAACCAAAGTGCTCCTGGCAGGCGGCCAGGAAGTGGTGCGTTAAGGGATGACAGCTTCCTGTACATCAATCAAAGGCTAAGAAAGGCCACGTTGGCAGCGTCCTCGTCGCGCTCCGCCTCTCCTCCGCTGTGCGCCGCTGTGTTTTTCCTCTTCGCCTGTCGGCGAGTCCTTTGCGCGGGTGGCAGCAGGAGAAGGAAACCGGCGGGATTTTGGGGAGAGACCAGAGAGGAAGAGACAGACGGACTGGGAATGCTTTGGATGGACGAGTAGCCCGAGCTGCGGTGGTCTGTGCAAAAGGTGCTCGAGGAGGAGGAGGAGGACAGGTGGTGCTTCCAGGGTCCCGTCGCCTCCTCCTCAGTGTGCTCTTCACAAAGGCTGTCGTCATCGCTGGAGAGCGCGCAACAATGCGTCTGTCTGTCAGCACACTCGACCGCAGGCTCTATCTGCACCTCCATAGCCGATACTGAGGCAGAAAGAGATTTGGTTACTCATAAAACGGTTTTTAAATGAGTGGGATTGAAGAGGTGTTTGGGCAATTCAAACATCACGAAAGAAGTAGCCATGAAAATATACATTATTTAATGTTGCTCACATCATAGTAACTTCTTTCGCCCATGATGCACAAAATGAGATTTTAGGCAAAGCCTGAGCTTCTATTTTCAATACAACCAGACACTTATGAAACGGCATAAAAGTCACCCATTCAAGCTGTGTGCTACAGTTTTTATACTCAGCCGCATTTTTAAAAACTTATTAATAAGTAACAATTTGAATTATTTAATTTTAAATTACATTTTTAAAAATTACAACATATTAACTAATAATAATATTAATTCGTAATACATTTAATAAATAATTTAATGAAATAATTACATTTTGATGAATTAATTTGAATTCAATTGTGAAAATCCATTTTCATTTTTACAAATATTTGACAATAAAATATTAAGAATGAATGAATCTCAAGTTGATGAACTCAAGATGTCGTGACACTAATGTGACTCATGCTTCAATAACAACTTTGCCTTATTGTTTTTGTGTAAGATGAATCAGAATATGATATAGCTGATATATGAGCCACCCCCCCCCCCATCCCCCCCACTTACTTTCCCTGTCCTTCTCGCCTTCACTCTCCCGGTCGCCCTCGTAGCCGGAGTAGGAAGTGTCCAGGCTCCAGTCCAGGATGTCTCCCAGCAGCATCTCCTCCTGAGTGGACAGCTCGGCTGTGGGCGTGGCCAGGAAGCTGCCCCGGTGCGCCTGCATGCTGTCCTCTCGCCTCCTGATCAACAACAACAACAAAAAGTTAAAATAAATAAATAAATAAATGTTTTTGGGAAAAATAAATAAATAAATAAAATAATATATATATGTATGTGTATATATATATATATATATATATATATATATATACAGTGGGTACGGAAAGTATTCAGACCCCTTTAAATAAATGTCAACAATTCTGTGTTTTTCTGTCAATATGGGGTGCTGTGTGTACATTAATGAGGAAAAAAATTAACTTAAATGATTTTAGCAAATGGCTGCAATTTAACGAAGAGTGAAAAATGTAAGGGGGTCTGAATACTTTCCGTACCCACTGTATATATATATATATATATATATACACTGTGTGTATTGTATATACAAAGTTGCATTTACTTGATCAAAAAAAAAGCAATATTGTGAAATATTATTACTATTTAAAATATTCAGGTGCCTTGATAATTTATTTTAAATACATATATAAACTCTAATTTAAAAAAAAAGTTTTACAATTGATGCAATTATTTAATAAAAAATTTAATAAAATGATAACAAATATTATAACTAATAATTAATACAAAAAATTTAATAAATAAAGAAATGTAACTAAGAATAAAGATTCTATTATATATTATAACTGAATAAAAATAATAATAAAAATGTTAAAAAAACTAAATGAATGACGATTAACTAACCAATTAACTAACAATATATTAGCAAATACACTTATTTTTAAATGATCAAGGTTTGTCTGTTTATATATGGCATACAATATTTTTCCTAATATTTTTCAGGGTCCTAGCACATAAAAAAAGAAGGACAAATTCTATACAAAACGTAGAAGAATAAATTGTGTACACAATTGTGGCAAATTGCAACTACTACAGTTGCAGAATTTAAAGGATTTTCTTAAATTACAGTGCCCCCTACAATCTGAAATGAATGAAATTTGACGTATCCTCCAACTGTCTTGGCGTTCATGTAGTAATATTGTGATTCCAAGATTGCACTCACGAGATAAAGGCCGTTACTCATTACAGGCTACACATGAAAAATGTTTCATATCCACCAAACGTAAAAAGTCAGGGTTCAAACACTAACACTATCCTGCATCTCGAGACAGGATATAAGCGTAAGCACGTAACGTGAGTTCACACCTCTTGCTGTTGCTGGCGGGAGAGGACAGGAAGGTGTGCATCTCTGTTAGCTGGGTGCTAGCGCTGGGCGCCTCCACCTCCGGCTCCACCTCTGGGACCTCCAGCACCTGACAGAGCTCCTTAAAGCCCATGACCTGAGACAGAAACACACGTCACATCACACACACGTCAGCTGAGAGCGGACTCCGAGAGAAGACGACGACACTCACCGCGTCTCTGCTAATCTGCTGGTATACGTCGTCCTCAAACCTCTGCTTGACTCCGGTCAGAGACACGTGTCTGTAGTCTTTGGGCACATCTTGACCGAAACTGTGAACGGAGAGAAACTTATGATTTGATTGAATGCATTTGATTTTTGCGACTGTTGCATGTGAGGTTGTGAGATGCAGCCTGACTGAGATCTTGACTGAAGCCCACGGAATATAATGCAACAATGTACACTGAGGTACGATATACACTTTACTAGATTTCAGTCACGACTGAAAGGCAGTTATCAGCTGCGGGTGACACAACTAAAGCACATATTCTCTCAATTGCAAATGTATTCTTAGAAATCGAAGCTAAATTTCTGTAGCGTGCAAAAGGCTTTAAAGACACCATGAAACCAAAATGACAGCATTTACTTTGTAAATAATAAGAATAATAATAATTTTATATAAAACTAAAATAATGACCAATTATAATTAATAATATAAAATCACATACTAAAATTGTAACATTAATAATTATAATATCACTAATATAAAAACAAATAACACCAATAAATTCATAGATAAATTAATAATGATGATAAAAGTAATAAACGACAATTTCTAACAATATTCAACTAATAACATTAAAATTCATATAAAAATATTAGAACTAATAATAAACTTAATATTAAAACAAATAATAAAAATTCCAAATAATCTAAAATAAAATGTATATATATATAAATAAAATAGTAAACCTAATATAACAAATAAATCAATCAAATAATAAATTATATTGCATTACTAAATTAATTAGAATAAATTAGATAACTAATAATACATGTAAACAACATTAATAAAAATAATAAATATTAAAACTAATAAAAAATACTATAACTAAAATTCTAATATTAAAACAACTAATGTTATAACTAATAACAAATATTATTGATATTGTAATATTAAAATAATGTATATATAGAATTAACAAATATAAAAACTAATTGATACAAAAACATATATTAAATTAATTATACAGATTACAAAAATTATAATGCAAAAGCAATATTAGTTAATATTAGAATATTTGTAATTATTATAAGTTACAATTTATCCTCATTATTCGTCTTCACTAAATATATAATGATAATATATGTATTAATATTCATGTTATATTAGTTATAGTAATTAATTTAGATCTGAAAGGTCATATATTAATAGCAAACAAAAAAAACTAATACAATTCTTTGATTATTATTATTATTACAATTTTGAATTTCACATTCAAGGTTTCGCAGAGTTCAAATTATGGAGGTTTCCTGCATTTCATGCAACTTGGAAGCATTTTTTTTTTTTAATGAAAAAGTACAATTAAAATTTAGGGTCAGGAGGAGAGTCTCAAACAAAGCTGACATTAACTCCAAGAAAACACAACAGGCCCACAAGAAAAGACTACAACTTAGTTCCCATTTTTTCCTGTTTTCAGCCTTTTAAAGCATCAAAGTTCAATCCAACCTGTAGGCAGGAAAATTACACCTTGTTTTGGCAAAAGCCATTGTCCTTGAATGTATGCTTAGTGTAGAAAGCAATTCCAGAACGCATTTATTTATTTTATTTATTTAGTCATTTATTAGACGCTTTTATCCAAAGCATTGCGACAAGCTCAATGAAAACACTGATTGAAAACAGCAGAAAAAAATAGGAAACGTCAAAAGAAATATAAATTCATTAGGAACTGAAAAGTACTGATAAAAATAGCTTAGTTTTGTTAGAATGCACCATTTCACCCAATATTCATGTTCACAGTGTTTTTCTTTACATTTACATTTAATAATGTAAACTACAGCAATAATTAATAAACTAATAATGATAACATAACAAATAACAATAATAAACAACTAACTATTAATACAGAAATAATAAAACAAGTAATGATAACAAATATTATAGTATAAAAATAATTACAAATAATTCAAATGAAAAATGATAACTTGTGCTGTCAAATGTTTAATTGCGATTAAATCACATCCAAAATAAAAGTTTTTGTTTACAGAATATATGAATGTGTACGGTTTATATTTATCATGCATATATAAAAATACACAGTATATATTTTGAAAATATTTACATGTATATACATTTATATATATAAATATATTTAGTGTATAAACATTACATATTTTTCTTAAATATATACATGCATGTGTTCGTATTTATATATACAGTACACAGTATATACACATATATTATGTAAACAAAAACTTTTATTTTGGATGCGATTAATCATTTGACAGCACTAATTATAACTAAAATAAAAACAACAAAAACCAATAATATTAATAATATTTAAAACGTAATCAGTGCTGTTTTAGTATAGTTGATATACCATTATAGTTTCATATTTTGAATTAGATTATTTTATATAGTATGTTCTGTTAATACATGCAAACTACATTAATAAAAATAGCAAAAAAATATAACTAATGATAACAAAAATATTAATAATTGATTAAAAAACAATATATTAAACAAATTACAATGATTAGAAATGTTATAATATAAAAACAAATAATATAAGTTAATATTGAAATATTTATAATCACTATTTGTTTAATAGTATTTAATTGTTTTCACATTATTAGTTATAATACGTGTTATTAGTTCTAATTTATCAAAAGTTTTCGTGTTATATTAGTTACATTTGTTATTAATTTAGGTCTGAAATTTCATATACATTTTTATATTTTAAAAAATTTTCTGTTTCCACTTTAATTTTTGTTGACGTTTAAGCTCGACATTTTTATTCGCTTATTTAGTATTTATTTATTTAGGGTTCATCACAGAGGATGTGTCCAAGCTGCACCATCCAGACATAGATGGTGTTTCTTCAAACTAATGATAAAAACCATGCTAATAATGATAATAAATATTATAACGAATGAATCTAAAAAAAATTATAAATAAAAATAACAACAAATATTATAACAATATAGAAACGAACAATGATAATAGCCAGTCACACGCTACTAAGGGTGTTTCAAATCAGCCACATACGAGGTTCCTCTTCAGTGAGGATACTGCTTTAGAAGGGAGCTGCATACGTAGAAAGCAAGGCTGAAAAAAGCTGACGCTGTGCAACAAAAGCTGGACTTCTCAAACCCAGAGGAGCGCTAAAGCAGCCGCTGACTGTGCGCCTCAAAGGGCAGACGCGACAAGCGCAGATAACTCGTTATCCCCTCATTAACATAACGACCGCCTGACTGTACATCACTGCCTCCATGGAAACACTGAGGAGGAAACAGACCAGCCGCAATAAACGGCAACAGAGTAGGCTTGCCGCGATAAGACGGTGCTGACAGTGATACTGTTGTTAAGCCCCAACACCGCTTACGTCACTTGCCCACCGCGGCACCGACCCCCACCGTCGTTTAGATTTTTTTATAGTAATAAAAATCATTTAGTTTAGTAAAAGAACAGACACTACAATTAAAAACTGAGCCGAACGACAGTCGCATCACAGATTAGATTTCATTTCTGCAGTGAGGAGAGCGAGTCGAGCTGTCTGACAAGAAGAGTGAGGTGAGACCGACAAGACGATCGCGGATGATTTAGTTTCGAAACGAAATGCAAAAGCACCTGTTTGGCAGTATTTTGGGTTTTGAAAAGCCTGTTGACTTTTGCCGTTTATCTAAGGTGATTTTGGAAGTTTTTTAAACATTCGTTTCTTATTTAATTGGTTCCACAGTGTTTGCTGATTTTTACTTTATTTAAACTTTGTGTAATTTATTTATTTTATTTGACATCAAGGTGTATGCTGTGCCTCCAGGCTTTCTTACTCGTTTGCTAATAAACTTTCTACGTTTCTTATTTATTTGGTTATATATTATACATGTTTACTTATTTATAGTTTTGTATAGGCTACCTATTTAAACTTTATTTAAGTTATTTGTTATTTTATATTAGGCATAGCCTGCCCTATAGCATGGTGTATTTTTATTTGTTTTGTTAATAAAAGTTCTATGTTTTATATATAGGCTAAAATGAGTTTGAAGTTGTATTTTGTTGTTGCATTCAAACAATTGACGCCGAATTGACGCTAATTCGAAAGTAAAATGCGCACGGTGCTTTTAAGCTATTTAAAAGCAAGGAAAAGAGGGAAAACTCAAATGAACTAAAAACGAACAATTGCTTTACGCCGAATTGACTCTATTTGAAAGTGAAAGTAAAATGCGCGCGCCGCTTTTGCAAGCTATTTAAAAGCGAAGGAAAGCGAGGAAAAGAGGGAACGCCCCTGCCCCCAGTGTGATACAGGTATTATCGGTGTTGTCACACGTCGATTAACCCAGGGTGCGAACTACGGGGGAGCTAGGGGTTAGCTCGGCTCCCCTTAATAAAACATGGGCTCCCCTGAAAATGTGATATGTGAAATTTTGGGGGGTCTCAAAAAATATTGACAATGTGTTATTTTGACGTGCAATTTCAGTTTTGTGCAATGTGATCATTGTGGATTATTACGTGTAAAATTGCAAAAATATCATTCATTCATGCATGACGGCGATTTAAACCTAATTCACTTCAATAAAGATAACTATACATGCTATTCTTGTCATGAGCATCAAGGTGTGGGGCGCTGCGGTGTAAATTCCACTCATGTTTAGTACATGTTAACTCAAAGATTCGTAGAAAAAATATAAACGTTGGACTCTGTGGTCGATTCTGTGTTAAGGTAAGGCATGTTATTCGCAATTATGTGTTGTAGCTGGGTTGTTATAGGTCTGCGTGACTCTCGATGTCTTAGGCCTAACTGAACGGAGGAATTATGGTATTCTTCTGTAGCCTGACGACGAGTAACTTTAACCGTTGTTCATGTGAACTCAAAGACAGCCTGATGTTTTGTTTATAGACTATTTGTGGGTGGCTGTTTGTTGTTTCACCTATCAATTTGTGTCAATAAAGTATAATAGGGTAAATCATGTATAGGGATTTATCCTATATAGTGCTTGCATAAAGCAAGTAGTGCATACACTTGTAGCTGTTATGTATCTTTGTAAGCCCTCACGAACCCCCCTTCCGGAAAAACTTCCTCGGTGTGAATTAATTAGATGGATAACGTTGGACACTCACCACTTGACGTAGAGCGATAAAGCGCAGGAGACCAGCTCATGCTTGGAGAATCCGGTGTTTTCCTGCAGCTGGACGGGCCACACAGGAACTGTTGAGAAACACGTGTTAGGAAATCTCGAATGAGGCTCTCGTCTGAGTCAGTCGAATGCTTCGGTCTGGTTTTAGAGGCATGTGATCGGTGGTACCGTAGTTGTGCAGCGCTCTGGTGAGCAGCAGAACGGCGCTGGCGAGTCGGGCCGGTCCCGGGACGGTGAGGGGCGAGCAGAGCAGTGAGAGATCACAGATGTAGCTGAAGAGATGAGAGCTGCGCCGCTCCACGGGCAGCAGAGACTGCAGCACCTCCCCATAATCCAACACTGTGGGAGTCTGAAACGCAACATTAACATGTTAATTAGTCGGTTAACACAACAGTGCCAGTAAATAGGTAATGCAAATGGAAAAAAGGACCCTTTGAGGCTCAGAAAGAATGGCTTTGAACATCTGCGAGATAACCTTTCATTAGAGACAGACTGATAATCTGTCTTCCATGTAATTAGTTCTTAATTATCAGTTTTACAGATAAAACGGCGCCATCTGGTACGTCTTTGTCATTATACTGCTGTGCATTCAGCAGGAGGTCACATTGTTTTTAGACTTGTTATTATTATTCAATGCAATATTAGCCTTGTAAAACATTGGTTTTGCATTTCATTTATCCGAAATGTAAGTGAGTATCAGCTGTAAAGAAAATAAATAAACAGTCAATTTCGTCTTTAATTACAAATGATTCCAGTTTTTTAGTTTTATGTTAGCATGCTGCGAAGAAAGCTGCATAGCACTCTAAATATAAGTCTAAAAACAGAGTAAAACAATACATTGGTAATTAGAAATAATATTAATAAATAATATATTAAAATGATATGCATATATTTTATTTTATATACTTATATCTAAGATTTATAAAATGTTTTAGTATATAATACTCTAAAAATAGAGTAAAAATCGATTTATAATTAAAAACAATACATTAAGTTAACAAAATTATATTTTATATAAGATTAATAAAAACCTATATTTTTAGTATATAATACTATTAATGACTCATTTATCGTTAGAAATAATAAGAATATTTATATAAAATAAAATAAAATTACACCTTAAATAAAACTTTTTTTATATTATAACCAGGATTTTATATTATATACAAGATTTATAAAAACATATTTTATTATATAATACTCTAAAAATACAGTAAAATAATTTATAATTAAAAACAATATATTTTATATAAATAAAATATTTAGCTGAGTTATATCTAAGAATTATACAAAATACTTATTTTACTATATAATACCTAAAAGTTTCTATACTATTTGTATATTCCTGTAAAATATTTGAATATACAAAAGATTTTACAGAAATAAATACACAATTTATTATAGAAATTATAATTATATTAATATATACTTATATTTTACAGCTGGGCAAAACAATCAATATAAATAGACAAAAATAATTAATATAAATACAGGGTAAAACAATCTATTTTCAAATAGACTGCTTGTCAGTATTGAACGAAATGCATATATCCCTCTTGATGAATTTCTTTTCTTAAGCACATGGCAAGGCCTTGTGGAATAACCGTCGCATTGGCCGATGAGATCTTAAAATGCTGTCTAACAAGCAGCTCTCTCAGTTGAACTCTAAACTTCAGACACAAGGGTTACGTTCATCTGAGCCGGCAGCCTATAACGAGGGTTCTGTGTTGGTGTGAAAGCGCTTATGTCCGTCTGTAACTGACCCGTATCTTCCCGTCCAGCACGGAGATGACCTCCCCCATCATGCGCACCAGGTCCTCATACTGATAGGTGTTGTCGGTGAGCCAGACGGCCTCGCGGATGGTCAGGATCTCTCTGCTGATGTATCTGAGGGGTCAAACGAGACAGAAAGAGTTCAGCTGAGCACAGACACACCATTAACAGCGCGTCTCTGTGGCGGCTCACTCACCGTGTGCTGATCACCATGCAGGCGATGCCCAGGAGCTGCAGCTGCGCCTTGGGCACCGAGTGCCGGCTCAGATAGCGGTCCACACAGCCGATGGTCACGTGCAGCACCTGACTGGAGAAATCTTTCATGGTGGTCACCTCCACCAGCCAGTCCACCAGGATATACCTGGAAAACACAGCGGCGATGAGGGTGAGACATGAAGCCAGAAAAGCAAAGGATACAGGATTTGTTCAATACATCTGTGCTTTAATGAACAAACATTGAGAATTAAAGCCACTGGGGCCAAACTGACCATCAAGATGCTGTAATAGTGCTTGAATTATTGACATTCATGGACAAGTCTAGAAAAAAAAATTTTAACCACCACTAGGTCTTGGAAATATATATTGCATATTTACAGTATATTCACAAGGATTTTGCTGGCAATTAAAAAAAGCATGCAACACTCAATTAGTGTTATTTTAGTATTTACATACACTATTATATTATTTATCAAAAATTTGAATCAGCTTTTTGAATTAACATTTTCAGTTTTAATTTTAGTAATTTTATAGTGTAGCGAATCAGCTCATGGGGAAATATGAATAATTAACCATAACTAGTTATAATTAACTATTCAAGGTTTTAATCATTTTTATTAGTTTAGTTTTTTTATATTTCTATATAGCTTCAGGTTTTAGTACTTTTGTAATGTGTTTCTGTCTTTTAGCAGTTGTTAAAAATATTTCTATAGCGTTATGTTTTAGTAAGTTTGTTATACATGTTTTTGCCCTGTTTATTAGCTTTTTGAAATATTTCTATATAGCTTTAAGTTTTATTAATTTTGTTGTTTTGTAATTTTTATGTTTATTAGTGTTTTTTTAACACTAGTTATCTATCTATCTATCTATATATATATATATATATATATACAGTATATATACACTGTAGCTATAATTTGTTTTTAGATTTTAGTTTTAGTAATATTGCAACTTATTTTGTTTTTGTTTTGTTTTTTGCTTAAGAAACATTTCTAATCTTTATATGACCAAATATGATTTTAAATAGTTTTAGTTAACAATAAAAATATTTCACTCATTTTAATATCAAGTTAACATGAATAGGTGTTCACAACCCATGTTGTAACAATAATAATAACAATAATAAAAAAGTTAAATATTTTAATAACAAAGACAACAATAATAATAATAATAATAAATTGATATTTTTAAATATTTTAAATTTGGGAAAAACAAAAACAATTTATAAAATCTATCTGACCTTTCCAAGCCTAGAAGTCACAAGCTTAAAATGCGCTTATATTTCAGGTTTTCCATGAGTGTGAACCCTGCAGGACTATTTTGAGACAGGAGGTCATCTGAAGCGTTGACGCCGGTCGTACCTCTTAGTGGTGATGTCCTGTCCCTGCAGGTTCTGCGGGTATCTCAGGGGTGATGGTCCGGAGTGGAAGAACTGGGCCACGAGTTCAGCACAGGCCCGCGGCTCCAGACCCAGAGGGTTTGCGGTGCCACATGACTTCGCGAATGCCAGCTAGGAGATCAGAACCGACAAGTTAGACAAACGCGAGAGCCAGGAACGTGTGTGTGTGTGTTTAATACAGCATCACAAATGCACAGACTTTAGCATAAAAAGCATCACTCTTCATTTGAAGCCCCCATACAAGCCTATTTACACACGTCAGAGTGGCATTCAATCTGGCACAGCTGCTGATTATCATAAATAAATGTCAACAATGGCACAGAAAAGCTCCAGATGAGATGACAGGAATTATGACGCAGCTTTCCCAGGCCGTGCTCTTCTGAGCCGCCAAACAAAAGACAGAAGAGAGGTCTCTTCTGTAAATCAGGGAAAAATTTATGATATTTATTTTTTGCACAGAAAAACAAAAACAAAAATTCAATTAAATTAAACTTTATTAAAGAAAACTTTGTAATTTTTTTTTTGGGGGGGGCTTTCAACAATTGAAAACAGTATTACACTTATTGTTTTTATGCTTAAACCCTATTTCGTCTTTGACCCATATATAACTAAATCTGGTTCTCTAAAGACAAAATAAATATATTTTAACATATATTTACATTGCAATATATAAACAATGATATTATATACATTTAAAATCAATTTCTTTAAGTAAGTGTTTTCATTATCAATGAAAGTGAAATGCGGAACATAAAATGCTTAAAAAAAAAAATCTAAAACTAAATATGGTCTTCAAAATAAATATATTTACATAATAATGTATATAATCGTAAAGAAATGTTTTTCTTTTAAATGCTTTTGTAGAAAGAAATTGTTCTCATTCTTAATGAAAGTGAAAACTAATTCTGGTCTTCAAACCACAAAATATATATATTTAATATACAGTATATTTACATAATAATGTATATAATATTACGTTTATATATTCAGTGTTTCCCATACATTGATTTATTTGTGGAGGCCCGGCATTATATCAAAACTGACCACCACAAATAGATTTGTGGAGCTTACACTTCGTTAAATAAACATTTCAAAATCAAAACGCGGTGCGGGTGTTTTATATGAACGTATCTTTGAAGGGAACCAACTGTCTTCAGAAAAACTTCGATGTCATTTTCATTTCATATTAAACAAGTAAATGGGGTAAATTTCAAATGTAAATTTCTATGCACATGACATTTTCTCCAGTCACCTGAGCTTCCCAGCATCCTCTGGCAGCGTAGTCCCTGAGCGTGCGCATGCACTGCAGATACCTGCCGGGGTCAGCCGTCTGCAGACAGAGCATTACAGCAGCCTTCAGCATCACCAACAGAGAAACAGAAGCACCGTGACCATGAGTCCTGAAGAAACTCTTACCGACGTCCCGCGGTTCATTTCCCACAGCAGATACAAGCTCTGAACGTTCCCGCAACGCGCAGACTCCTTCAGCATGGCCGTGGCCTCGTCACGCTTCTCCTCATCCTGATAAACACAGAGTCACCAATCGTGTTTACCACCTGCCCCTCAGTCTGAGCGGTTATTATGAGACAACCAGTGAAGAGCAGTTATCATTAACATTAAAGGGTTAGTTCACCCAAAAATTTTAATTCTGTCATTAATTACTCACCCTCATGTCGTTTCAAACCCGTAAGACCTTTGTTCATCTTCGGAACACAAATTAAGATATTTTAGATGGAATCTGAGAGCTGTCTGACCCTCCCATAGACAGCAATGCAACTGAAATGTTCCCAAGTCCCGAGACGTAGCAAGGAGATCAGCAAAATAATCCATGTGGCATCAGGGGTTCAACAGTAATTTTACAAAGCTACGAGAATACTTTTTGTTTGCAAAAAAAAAAAAAAAAAACGACTTTATTCTACAATTTGTTTCCTCTGCGTCACCCTGGTGCCATTTTGGAGAATATCAGCTGGACGTAAACAGCGTATGCTGTTCCAAAGACTATAGAATACCCTTAAAGAGACTTTGGCTGTTCTGTGTAAGCTGCGTCACACGGATACGCTGTTTTCGTTCAGATCAAATCACAACAACGTAGGAAACAGATCCGGCGTGACGCAGCTGACACAGAACAGCATACGCTGTTTACGTCCAGCTGATGTCATATGGATTATTTTACAGATCTCTTCGCTACGCTTCTGGACTTGGGAACATTTGTGACCCAGGACCACAAAACCAGTCATAAGGGTAAATTTTTCAAAATTGAGATTTAAACGTCATCTGAAAGCTGAATTAATAAGCTTTCCATTGATGTATGGTTTGTTGGGATAGGACAATATAATTGAGATACAACTATTTGAAAATCTGGAATCTGAGGGTGCAAAAAAATCTAAATATTGAGAAAATCGCTTTAAAGTTGTCCAAATGAAGTTCTTAGCTATGCATATTACTAATCAAAAATTTAATTTTAATATATTTACAGTAGGAAATTTACAAGATATCTTCATGGAACATGATCTTTACTTAATATCCTAATGATTTTTGGCATAAAAGAAAAATCAATCATTTTGACCCATACAATGTATTTTTGGCTATTGCTACAAATATACCCCAGCGACTAAAGACTGGTTTTGTGATCCAGGGTCTCATTTCAGTTGTATTGCTGTATATGCAGACAGCTCTCAGATTCCATCAAAAATATCTTTAATTTGTGTTCCGAAGATGAACGAAGGTCTTACGGGTTTGAAACGACATGAGGGTGAGTAATTAATGACAGAATTGTCATTTTTGGGTGAACTAACCCTTTAAGTGCTTTCTTTTTGGGACCTTTTGACTTTGAGAAGCACAAATGATAAAACCCCTTGACAGCAAACATCAAATGAGCAACCCGAACCCAACATTACAATGTGACCAGGTGTCTGTCAGCATCTTGTGAAGGCCAGAAATGAGCAACACCAGTTTTCTGCTCTTGACTTGGAGGACAATCCATTCAGAGATTCGGTCTTTGAAGTCTATTAGAGTGTTTTTACACAATCATTCTCAGATTAGAATTGCATTTTGTAATGCAAGTTTCAAGAATAAAAGCAACACTCACATCAAACAGCCGAAGGACTCTAGCCAGACAGTACAGTAACGTCCCTCTCCGGCTCTGTAAAGACAAGAAAGCAGGAAGAAAGAGACATTAGAATGTGTTTAGAATGAGATGGTAATGAATCCTGCAAAATCTGTGTTATGATTAACAAATATATATTTGATAAATATGACATTTCCTGTCAATTTTGTAGTCAACATGAAAAAAAAAATCCACTTCTTTCATACATTTATTTGATTCAAATATAGTAAAAACAATATTGTGAAATATTTCAGTTTTTTCTATTTGAATATATTTTAAAATGTAATTTATTCCTGTAATAAAAAGCTGAATTTTCAGCATCATTACTCCAGTGTTCAGTGTCACATGATCCTTCAGAAATCATTTAATATGCTGATTTGCTGATCAAGAAACATTTATTATTATTATTATCAATGTTGAAAACATGTTTTTGCTACTTTTTTTTCTTTGTATATAAGATAAAAAAAAAGATTCTTTGATTAATAAAAAGGTTCAAAAGAACGGCATTTATTTTAAATAGAAAACTTTTATAACACTAGAAAATGCAAAGCGCAATTCTCAGTTCAAAACTAGACAGTGTTGATAAATTAATAAATAACGAAATAAGAATTCTTGCAGAAGGTGTTTACAATAACAAGCTCATAAAAGTAAAAAAATTCAAATAAAATATTCACAAACGGTTTTAGTTCCCAATCCGAATTCGGTCTCATTAAATATCGCTTTTCACTCTGAACTATATCACATTACACAAGTGAAATGAATAGTCATTTCACATTGAATTTAATTAACAATAAGTTAAATGCTTAACATTAAGAATTGTAAAAAAAAAAAAAAAACTTAAATTGTAAGAACAAAGAAACTGTGCATTTTCCCAGGAGAACTGTACTGGCAATGAATGCTGGGATATTCAGGAATCGCTCACCAGGTTGGTCTCACACTCAGCTTCGAGTCGGTCGTACACCACAGCCTTACAGCAGCCTCCAGACATGGACCACGGCGGCCGGATGAACAGCCAGATGAAGGGCTCGGCCAGCGGGGACCGGAGGCTCTCGGCCAGGCTGAAGTACCGGGATGCCATGAGGCCGCACAGATCAGCACGTCCCTCCTCACTGAGCGAAGCTGCAAGACATTCACACATCGTGAGGAGCACAGGACAGCTTTGAGCAGTCAGTCAGACGATTAAATCAATCAACCAATCAATCAGAGCATACATAAAGACACAGGAACACTGGGAATGAGAGCAGAAACTTACGCCCTTCATTGTACAAATACGCAATTCCTAGTTTCGCAGCAGCTTCAAAGTTCCCTTTCTCCGCAGCCCTAGATATTGTAGAGGACAAGCAGGAAAATAATGAGGAAGACTAAATGAAATAAGCATTTAAATAATTAAAATTAATTATTTTGTACTGAACCATTTTGAAAGTGAATAGTGGGGAAACATTTACATCAAGCAGGCACTAGCAAGCACAATTTAGGCAAAACCATGGGAACAATAATAATAATGATTTTTAGTATTATTACTTAATAATATTAAAATAATAAATATTACTATTGTAAAAAAAATCGTGCATTTAAAAAATATATCATTATAATAAGTTTATTTTACCATACAACTGTAAAGTTACAATACTAATATCTATGGTTGTCTTAATTTATTCATTTTAAAACGTTAAACCACCAAACTTTTATTCGAATCAGTCTGAATCTAAATTTATTTTAAAGGGATAGTTCAGCCAAAAATGAAAAAAATTCTGTCATTAATTACTCACCCTCGTGTCATTTCAAACCCGTAAGACCTTCGTTCATCTTCAGAACACAAATAAAGATATTTTTGATTAAATCTGAGAGCTTTCTGACCCTCCATAGACAGCAATGGAGATGTTTTATGGCCCAGAAATACAGTAAGGACATCGTTAAAATAGTCCATGTGGTAATCTCGTGAACGGAGACTGACACGGAAGAGAAGAAATTGTTGAATAAAGTCGTTATTTTTTGTTTTCTTTGCGCACAAAATTTTTTCTTGTAGCTTCTTAACATTACGGTTGAACCACTGATGTCACGTGGATTAATTTAACGATGTCCGACTCCTTACTACCTTTTTGGACCTTGAATGTGTCAGTTCCCTTGTTGTCTATGGAAGGTCAGAAAGCTCTCGGATTTCATCAAAAATATCTGAATTTGTGTTCTGATGATGAATGGAGGTCTTACGAAGACGACCCCCCTTTTCCCAGATGTACCTTTTGGAAAAAGGCTTTTTAAAAACCAAATCTTGCTTTTTTTCTCAGTAAAACACATTTTGTCTTCAATTATTTTCATATTGCATATTTTTCCTATTTTAATTTTTGTTTTGAAAGTATGGTAAAAACTGGTCAAATGTACCATCACATTTAAAAAAAAAAATACACTTTTTGATATACCATAAAAAAAAAAAAAAACAGGTAGCCCATCTGAATTAGGACATTTAGGCTATCCATCTAATAATAGCCTACCAAACTCTTATTAACAGTAGAAGTTAAATCTTACTGTAGTCTTCAAATCTGGGTACTGTCTTACGTTTTAAAATCACAAAGGGAGTTTGGTCCCGTCAGGCTTTTTTTCTTTTGTTTTTACTCGTGATCTTGACAACACGCATTACATTACGTATTTCATGGCACACTCGTTTTAATGCGTATTTGGCGCCACCTATTGTTGTGGGTGTATTATCGACATGTCAAAGTCTAGACCCTGAATTTAAGACGACCGCGTTTTTTCAGATGTATTTCCAAGAAAAAATATGGTAATTAATGACAGAATTTTAATTTTTGGGTGAACTATCCCTTTAAGGTTCTTATCTGCATCTCAAACAACTGGAAACATGGTGAAAATGTTGGTAAATACCATACCTCTCAAAGAGCCAAACGGTATCCGGGACCGGCCAGCGGTCTTTGAAACTCACTCGAGCCCAGACACTCGAGTTACTATCGATAACGTCACGAAGATGAGAATGAACCTGTGGCACATGATATTCACTATTATAAAACCGCTTTTGGTTAACAGATGATTTAGGAGGTTAGATGTTTGCATCCGGGCTTGACTAACAGCTCTGACGGCGAGGAGATCCTCAGCGGAGAGGCACTGGAGGACACACAGCAGCAGCTCTTCAGGAAGGGACAGCAGCGTGACGGCAGACGCACGCTTTCGCACCCGCTTCCGGAGAGGCAGAGAGAAACATTTGGCACATCGACAGTGGAGCACTGGAGACAAGGAAGAAGAAATTCACTGTTAAAGGGGTCATATGATGCGAATTCAATTTTTCCTTTCTCTTTGGAGTGTTACAAGCTCTTGGTGCATAAAGAAGATCTGTAAAGTTGCAAAGACTAAAGTCTCAAATCCAAAGAGATATTCTTGATAAAAGTTAAGAGTTAACCACGCCTACCTAAAACGGCTCGTTCTAACATGCCCCCACATACCTACATCACTATGTGGGAAGATTTGCATAACGCCGCCCAAATGTTCACGCAACGAAAGAAGGCGTAACTTTTATTCTCACTGTAGTATTGTTGCCGCTGCCGCCATGTCGTGAAGGCGCTGTGTGCTTCGTTGTGAAAGTGAAACTACTTTGTTTGGTCTTCCAAAAGAGGACGATATCACTTCGTCATGCCTAGAGCTGATCCGTGCTGGTCGCTGAGGAAATACTACAACTTTGCGCTGTGGATCGCCGGATCGGCTTTCACCGTGGACGAAGCGGAGTCCAGCCCGGAGTCGTCACATGTGGTTGCCGCAGGCATCACAGTATGGTGAGGGGCGTAACATTTCCGTCACACGCTTGAGGAATTCGGCCAATCACAACGCACTGGATCGCTGGCCAATCAGAGCACACCTCGCTTTTTCAGACCGATGAGCTTTGTAAAAATCGACGCGTTTCAAAAAGGCGGGGCATAGAGGAGAAACAATAATGTACAGTATGTGGAAAATAATGTGTTCTTTGAACCTTAAACCGCATAAACACATTTCATTACACCAAATACCCAAAATACTGTTCTTTTTAGCAACATCATATGACCTCTTTAAAAATGCAACAAAGAAGCCGTGATTGACTTCCAAATCAGTGTGAATCCAAATAACTTTGTGAATTGCAATTCTGCAACTGTTTCGATTAACTGGCCATTTAGAGATGAGCAATATAATAACTGTGTCTAGTGGCCCATCAGCAGAATTATTATATTCATCAGCGTTAAATTGCATTTTTATATGCCATATCTGCACTATATCAAGTCACTCTGCACACTAATTATTGAATTTGGCCATTAAAACATAAATAAACGCAAATCTTAATTAGCCGAGCACTGCAAAAAGTACTTTAGTGGTAAGTTACTATGGTATAAAGATGGCAATACCATGGGACTTAGACACACACACTATGGTGCCAATGGATCACTATAATCATAAACCATGCTATTTATGTTACACCAATGTACTTCAAAAAATATCTTGGTATAAGCCCAATAAAACATGGTATTACCATGGTACTACACTGGGACGTTGCATTGAGAAATATAGGTCACCAAGAGAGATTATTTACATCGGCTTTTGAGTCTAAATGGTTTTAAATGCTTAAAAACGACTAATACTAGCAGAAAACACGCATTTGATATAATAACGATTAGTTTTGTTGCTTTGCAGTGGCAGTTTTGACATGCTAACAACCAGTAGCCAGTTTTCCCTCCTTATTGATTAAAGCAGTCCTGGGACAGACGACAACTGGCCTCTCTTGAGGAGATATGACACTAACATGGACTAAAACGACTTCATCAACACTCTTATGGTTAATAGAATATTTATATTTAGATAATTAAAGTTTATTTCAATTCCATACCGGTTAACAGCAATAGCTCTGTCTAAAGTTGTGTAGCTATTGAATAAACTTCAGCCCTGACTATGATGAGATAGAAATATGTATCGACGAAATATGTAATTATACAGTTATTAGGGTTAGATAACTGAAAATGAATCATTTAGGGCGATTAAAGTAGTTACTTACCGCCCGCTTTCATTTCAAGGAAGGATCTGAGAAGTCAGCTTTCAACAATAATGCTTCACAGTGAAATTAAATGATAATATACTTAAACCCTTGATTACTAGAGCTTAAAATTAATAAAAACCAGTTCTACTGATTAACCTACTAAATTACTGTTAACTAATAGTGTTGCACAGTTTAAAACACAACTCTCTTCTGACTCGACCACGCAACTTGCACTAAGCCCCGCCCCCGGACGCTTAGCCACGCCTGCGCGGACAGTTTAAACATCAACTCTGGGCGCTCACTGGCCAGAAAACGAACACGCCCATCGCGGCCGCTGCTGCGTTCTGATTGGCCATCGTGCGAAGCTCGAAGCGCCATTGGTCCGCTTTTAAAGACGTCGATGTATTGGCTGGAAAGATGCTATTTCGAATTACGCGCTTACAGTGCTGTGGGACAGGACCGACGAGACTGGTCTATATACATATATATATATATATATATATAAAATTTAATTATAATTTATGCATTTAGCAGACGCTTTTATCCAAAGCGACTTACAGTGCATTCAGGCTATACATTTTTTACCAGTATGTGAATTATTAATTATATATATATATATATATATATATACATACATACAATACATACATACACACACACACACACACATTATATAACAAACCTTTAAGCCAAAATATTTATAACATAATAAATCTTTAAATATACATTTTTAAATATAAAAATAGTATTTTTTACTTAAAAAAATATAATTGTTAAATTTTTAAAAATAATTGATTTGCAACATATGGTTGCATATTTACTGTTGACAAACTTTTATCATCAGCTAAGGACTGATAGTCAAATATATATATATATATCATATTTAATTCTTTTGGTTGCTGTTTTTTATGAAAAACAAACCAAATAAATAAATAAATTGAGATGAGATATTGATTATAGTTTAAATGACTTTATTATGTGAGAAGAAAGAGACTGCAGAGTAATGCAAGAGACATAAAACTAGCACAGCTCTGTAGGAAACCCACTGCTTAGGTCAAAGGTCAATACAACTATCATTTTACAAAAATATTGATAGCAAAATGACGCAATCAGAATCAAGTATTTTAGGGAGGAAGGAGTGTAATACATTTCTTAAGTCTTTTTACTCCATTTGAAGGTTGAAGATGTCACAAATAATTTTTTTTGGGGGGGGGGGGGGGGTTGGCTTAGTGTTATGTTAGAATCATTATTATACACTTATACCTTTTGTTCTTTAATATTTAGAATTGTTTTTAGCTTTATTTTTTGTCTTTCATTTAAATGTTACGTTTTGAACACAGGACTCAACCTCATGTCAGGTCATAATGAGACTTCGTCATAAATGAGGGTTTTGTATTCATGGTAACCATCACAAAGTGCTGACGATTTGCTTTCATCAAGCCTGTCACTTCTGACAGAGTGATTATTAATGGCTTTCACCACAGACAAAGAGAAGGGGAAAAACACCACACATATAATAGAATGATTATTCATTTCATAGTTCGAGTCATTTTTGTTTGGTTCTATAGCCTGATGAGTTCCACAAAATTAAAGGAATAGTTCACCCAAAATGAAAATTTGTTGAAAATGTGTTCACCCTCAGGTCATTCAAGACGTAGATGAGTTTGTTTCTTCATCAGAACAGATTTGGAGAAAATTACAAATGGATGCTCTGCAGTGAATGGGTGCCGTCAGAATGAGAGTCCAAACAGCTGATAAAAACATCACAATAATCCACACCACCCCAGTCCATCAGTTAATGTCTTGTGAAGTTAAAAGCTGCGTGTTTGTAAGAAACAAATCCATCATTAAGACGTTTTAAATTTAAACCATCACTTCTCGCTAAAATACAAGTCCATAATTCGTAATAACTCTTCCTCCAGTGAAAAAGTTCAGAGGGCTGCATTTTAGCCAAATGCAATGGTTTGAAGTAAAAAAAGAAAAACCGCCTTGATGAATTTGTTTCATACAAACACACAGCTTTTCTCTTCACAAGACATTAATTGATGGACTGGAGTGGAGTGGATTATTGTGATGTTTTTATCAGCTGTTTGGCTCTCATTCTGACGGCACCCATTCACTGCAGAGCATCCATTGGTGAGCAAGTGATGGAATGCTACATTTCTCCAAATCTGTTCTGATGAAGAAATATACTCCTCTTGGATGGGGTGAGTATTTTATTTATGTATGTATGTATTTATTTATTTACTCCCTCTGATACTCTCTCTGATACTAATATCACAAAGGGTAAATGAAGTGCATGCAAGACTGTTGAAGTGCATATATTATATTCAAGTCATATAAAAAGCTTTAGTTAAAGAAAGCAACTCGGATGCATTTGACCCAGCTCATGTAATCTAATAATATGTGAAGAGCCAGAGGTGTTTAAGGTGGTCACTGAGAATTAGATTACTGGCAGCAACAAGTAAATTAATATAAACAACACTCAACAACTGCATTTAACCGAGTTACAGGTGCAGAGAAAGCTAGCTTAGAGAAGCCTACTTTTATGTGATACAAGATTTTTATCTGTTTGTTTTTCTCTCTTTGTAAGATGTTTTTTGCACAGTTAAGCATTTGACTTCACTTAAACCTGAACAAATGTCTGAAGGTTTTTCAGCCTTTGCTGGTTGCCAGGTCTGCCAAACAAAATCAGCCTAATTGCTAATCAAAACTAGCCCAATTGTGTTTGTCCCTGCGTCCCAGTATACCATCCGGCGAAATAAAAATGATGGTGCCATGGGTGGGAACATGCAGAATAAGGGGCGTTAATATTATAATGAGATCCCTTTGCTACGTCACCAAGGGAGCGAAATCAGACGCACTGGTTTTCTCAGACGCTTGCAGAAAAAGGCTTACCAAAACAAAGTTACTGAGTTAATCTTTTTCACGTTTCCTTGGTTGGTAGATGCACCAGGGACCTGATTATAGCACTTAAAACCTGGAAAAGTCAGATTTTCATGATATGTCACCTTTAATGTATTATCTTAATTATGAACACACTGGTTTGTAATGCAAACAGTTTTACCGTTTACTGCACTTTGTTATTCTTCTCATTATTTCTCTACCGCGGCTAATGAACCGGAAGTCTTGTCCATACTTCCGCGTTGAAGAATAAGGTGGAAACAAATTGAGAAAAACACTTGCCGTTTAAAGAGGTCATATGATGTTGCTAAAAATAACCTTATTTGGTGTATTTGGTGTAATGCAATGTGTTTATGCGGTTTAAGGTTAAAAAAACACATTCTTTTCCACATACTGTACATTATTGTTTCTCCTCTATGCCCCGCCTTTCTGAAATGCATCGATTTTTACAAAGCTCATCGGTCTGAAAATCGAGGTGTGCTCTGATTGGTCAGCTATCCAGTGCATTGTGATTGGCCGAATACCTCAAGCGTGTGACAGAAATGTTACGCCCCTACCATGCTGTGTTTCCATGTGTCCTGGCGCGACAAGAATGTATTATATAAAATAGGACGCTGTGCTACAGCTAAAATTAGCGCTTCCTCCATTTTTGAATTTCTGTACAGAGAGGATCTTCTACTGGTCACACGCCTTCACGTGATGCGAATTCGGCCTTTGAGCACAGACTCATTGTAGGCTACTCTGCAGGTTCAGGAAACAGTTCTCCATAAAATGTGCTGCACACATCTGAATATTTGGGTTGAACTGTTCTGGAACAGTGTTGTAAATACAACTTGACCACTGATTCTAGTCGTGTCCTCTTTTGGAAGGCCAAACAAAGTAGTTTCGCTTTCACAACGAAACACACAGCGGCCTAGAGTGAGCAGAGGCCGGAGGCCTAGAGTGATGAATGGCCGGCGGGCTTGAGAACTGCGCGGCCGGCGGATTCGACGAAGGAGCGCTCGGCGGGCTTGCAGCAACCACATGTGACGACCCCGTGCCGGACTCCACTTCGTCCACGGTGAAAGCCGATCTGGCGATCTACAGTGCGAAGTTGATGTATTTCCTCAGCGACCAGCACGGATCAGCTCCAGGCATGACGAAGCGGATATCGTCCTCTTTTGGAAGGCCAAACAAAGTAGTTTCGCTTTCACAACGAAGCACACAGCGTCTCCACGACATGGCATCAGCAACAAAACTACAGTGAGAATAAAAGTTATGCCTTCTTTCTTTGCATGAACATTTGGGCGGTGTTATGCAAATCTTCCCACATAGTGACGTAGATATGTGGGGGCGTGTTAGAACGAGCCGTTTTAGGTAGGCGTGGTTAACTCTTAAATTTTATAAAGAATATCTCTTTGGATTTGAGACTTTAGTCTTTGCAACTTTACAGATCTTCTTTATGCACCAAGAGCTTGTAACACTCCAAAGAGAAAGAACATTTTTAAATCGCATCATATGACCCCTTTAAAGGCAGAGAAATATGCCTACCAAATGAGCAGCATCATTAAATGGGAGTGTACGTGCCTGCTGAAGAATCAAAGGTTCCAAATGAGGTCAGAGTTAACCCTGTGTGTGTTTCCATGGCAACCTGAAACCATATTATAGTTGGAAATTGAGGTTTAGCGTGTAGTTGTGGCTCTCAGCGGTAGATTCTGCTAGGTTCTAGTTGATCGCCAGTGTTTATTGGCTCTCGTCTGTGAATTAAGTGGAGGAAAACGTAACATAAACAAAAAATGATACAGCAGCCCATGTAAAATTCTTCTTACGGACCAGACTACTGAACTCTGTAATCTTTAGAAAAATAAATATCCTTGTGTTGTAATTTAAGTAGTTAAACAGACTTTCAGAAATATGCTCTGGGCAAGATCAGGCACTTTAACTTTAATAAATCAAACTTTGATTACTTACACAAAGATGAGGAAATGGAAACAGAATGGAAATAAATCTGTGAGGGACTGATAGTTAGCTTACATGAGGACGTCAACTTAAAAGTTATTTTGATAATCAGATTTAAGACTTCTATTAAATGAATGATATACACAAACCAACTAAACATTACAAAATCCATTGTCTCCACTGCTATACTTACCGATGTAAAAAAACAAACTTACTGATGTTTGTGCTGTTGGTTTCATAGATATGTACAGTATATGTATATACATATCTATGGTTGGTTTCACTCCAAAAAATGTATAAATTCTGATAAGCAATTAAAACAATACTCCCCCCAAAAACGTGTTTTGTTAAAAATATATTGTTCGAAATGGTGATCAAAACAATCCAAAATACTGAAAATATTTAAAACCCTCCCTTGTTTACTTATTCTAAAATAATAATTATATATTTATAAAATTATTACTAGTATTAGTAAAATTATTATTAGTATTGTAAAAAAAATACGATGAACTAATATGATTTCCATCTCCAAAAAATTGAGTTTTTAATTATTCAGGTACCCATTACACTGATTAGCAATGGTGTAGGATCTACTTTGAAACAATTTTCACTCAGAAATTGCTAGCAAATTTCTCAAAAAGTAACAAATAAAGTGCAAGTAACACACTGAACATAACATTTTGAAGCAAAAAGACTGAAATATTGTTTTCGTGTGAAACATATTACCATTATTTTTGTTTTATTTGCAAATATTTGCAACTAAAAAATATAATTTTTAAAGTGAAACGTGATTTAATAAACCCTACAAGAAGGCAGTTTACATTAACACAGGGGTGACAATCTCAATTCCTGGAGTTTTGTTCCAACTCTGCTCCAACACACATACCATGTTTTCAAATAAGCCTGAAGAACTTGATTAGCTGGATCAGGTGTGATTAATTAGGGTTGAATCTGAACTCTGCAGGGCTCCCTGAATTTAAAACAATTTAAATACAGCGCCTCTAGTGGTAATGTTGAGAATGTGCTTGCATTAATTTGCAATGCATTGATCAACCTGTTTATGTACCTGTTTTTGAGCTATCCTTTTTAAAGGGGTCATATGATGCGATTTCAAGTTTTCCTTTGAAACGTGAGTAGATAAGA
Source organism: Sinocyclocheilus grahami (assembly GCF_001515645.1). Lineage (NCBI taxonomy): Eukaryota > Metazoa > Chordata > Actinopteri > Cypriniformes > Cyprinidae > Sinocyclocheilus > Sinocyclocheilus grahami. Next base: position 461,988 of record NW_015505655.1, read on the forward strand.
TCCCTAAAGTTGCAAAGACTAAAGTCTCAAACGCCTCGTTTAAACACGCCCTCACATGTCTACGTCACTGTGTGGGAAGATTTGCATAACACCGCCAAAATGTTCACGCAAAGAAAAAAGGCGTAACTTTTATTCTCGCTGTAGTATTGTTGTTGCCGCCGCCATGTCGTGGAGACGCTGTGTGTTTCGTTGTGAAAGCGAAACTACTTTGTTTGGTCTTCCAAAAGAGGACACGACTAGAAATCAGTGGTTAAGTTGTATTTACAACACTGTTCCAGAACAGTTCAAACCAAATATTCAGATGTGTGCAGTGCATTTTACGGAGGACGAGGACTGTTTGCTGTGAGAGTAGCCTACAATGCCGATGTTCCGGTGTATTCAGTTCCCCTGTTTCCCCTTCGGCGCGCATGCTGACCCTATACAGTCTATGATGCTGACAAATAATGCTGACTCACAGCCTGTAAGTATGTTTTTATATTTAAAGAATTTGCCACTGATGATTCAAACACGAGTTTTGAGCAGTGTAGGGTAGCGCTTGTTGTTTGTCGTTTCTCCGATCACAAATGCAGACATGGTTTTATGTTTACGCGGCGAAATACGCAACACGTAAAAAGACAGTATAAGTCATTATAATCAGTAATTATGTTCCCACTGGATGTCTTTTGTCATGGGTTTTATTGATTTTGTCTCGTCGCACCGGGACACGGCATCAACAGTATGGTAAGGGCGTAACATTTCCGTCACACGCTTGAGGTATTCGGCCAATCACAACGCACTGGATAGCTGGCCAATCACAGCACACCGCGCTTTTCAGACCGATGAGCTTTGTAAAAATCGATGCGTTTCAGAAAGGCGGAGCATAGAGGAGAAACAATAATGTACAGTATGTGGAAAATAATGTGTTTTTTTAACCTTAACCCGCATAAACACATTTCATTACACCAAATACACAAAATAATGTTCTTTTTTTAGCAATGTCATATGACCCCTTTAATAAAAATATAAATGTCATCAGTTAAAACCAGAAAACCTTGTGACATCTTTCTCTCAGTATGCTCATGCATTTCCATCAGCATGTTTATAAGAGATTTATTGATGCGTATTTGCTTATTTATAATGCAATATTCTCTTTCCAATCAGAGCACAGGTTTTAGTTATCATGTATTGATCCAGCTGGTTATTTTAGGTGCACTGACCCGTATTAGTCCAAATATTTCTCTTGGTGAAACAGGAAACGGATCATCCTTATTTGTTTTGACATTCCTGCTGTGCAGTTCTTGCCATGTGAGCTGAATCTGAGGATAATTGAAGAACCCCAAGCAGGCGGTTTTCCAGGAAACTCTCGCTGCTTAATTGGTGGATAAATGCTGGGGAACATCTGGTAGAGCTACCATCTGATGCTACAGTAAATTTAGCGCCTCCATTTACCCCCCCCCCCACCTCCCCCCCCCACAAAATGGGATGTCTAAAAGCCATGCAGGGATTTCTAAGATGCTGTAATTTCATTTGCTGAGAAAGATTATATCAAAATGCAATTTTCCCCCCTGAGCTGTCACTGTGCATTCAGGGACAGAGATGTTAAGTGTTCAGGTGATAAAAACAGAAAGACATAGCTGTCAAAACACATTCTGCATTTTTAGAAAAACTGCGAGTTGTCCAATGCTGAGGGAAAAAAGACTGACTTTTTTCTCAGAATTGTGAGTTTACTCACGAGAAAAAAGTCAGAATTGTGAGATATAAACTCGCAAATTGTTTATATCTTGTAATTCTGGCTTTATAACTATTGTAATTCTGAGGGGAAAAAAGTCAGAACTACGAGATGTAAACTCGCAAATGCGAGAAAAAAGTCAGAATTGTAAAGGTGCACTGAGTCTGAAATTCTCGTCCGAAATCTTTGCAAGTTAAAAAATGAATACGACTTCACATTGTGTCAATGCTACGGATGCAAAAAACCGCAGAAAATTCAAAAAACGATCCGATTTTTTTTAAAGACGGACTTAAGTTTTGGAAGCAGTGTGTAAACATGATTGACACAACGTGAGTGTCACAGTGTTTGTTGTGGTGACCTGGACTGGTCACTTGAGGGCGCTCTTTTGTTTTCGTTGTTTGTGTTAAACTCCATTTCCCATAGTCCCCTGCTCACTAATCCTGGTTTTATCGGTAACACCTGTTCATCATTAACCCAGCTATATATATCATGCCTTCTCTGTCTGTCATTTGCGTCTGGATTGTATTGCCTTCTTAGTTGGTGTTGTCGGTGTCAGGTTTTTGGATTCCCTTTTGCAACATTTGTTCTGTTTTGTCCTATTATTATTTTCAATAAACTGCACATGGAACTTACCTTGTTTCCTCCTGGCATTCCGTGACAGAATCCAGACGCCACTACTAGTTCCAGCAGTTTGTTTTGTTTCTAAGATATAAACTCGCACGTTCGGATTGTTCCTCCTCCTTCGAAGGAGCGCAGGGCTCGGCTCCGGATGTTGGCGGATCTTCGCCAACAGGGGATGGAGATTGGAGGTTTCGCTCAGTCCTTTTGGAACCTTGCGGTAGGGATGGGACTTCATGACTCAGACTTGAAAGAAGTCTTTAATTGTGGTTTAGACAATCCCGTGCCTACTCGGGAGATGGATGGGCTTAAAATGCTTGACTTTTGGGGCCTCATTGATTACCTTGGTTACCGCAACTTGGTGATCTCATGTCGGTCT
>NW_015505655.1:465430-467243 GCF_001515645.1 Sinocyclocheilus grahami
GTCTGGTATCCGCTCCGTAGAGGGGGGGTAATGTCACAGTGTTTGTTGTGGTGACCTGGACTGGTCACTTGAGGGCGCTCTTTTGTTTTCGTTGTTTGTGTTAAACTCCATTTCCCATAGTCCCCTGCTCACTAATCCTGGTTTTATCGGTAACACCTGTTCATCATTAACCCAGCTATATATATCATGCCTTCTCTGTCTGTCATTTGCGTCTGGATTGTATTGTCTTCTTAGTTGGTGTTGTCGGTGTCAGGTTTTTGGATTCCCTTTTGCAACATTTGTTCTGTTTTGTCCTATTATTATTTTCAATAAACTGCACATGGAACTTACCTTGTTTCCTCCTGGCATTCCGTGACAGTGAGGTCGTATTTATTTTTTAACGTGCAACATTTTTGGACCTTAAGATATAAACTCGCAAATGCAAGGGAGAAAAATTAGAACTGCAAGATATAAACTCGCAAATGTGAGGAAAAAATTCTGAATTGCAGGTTTATATCTCGCAATTCTGAGATAAAGTAATTGTGAGATATAAACTCGCAAATGCGAGAAAAAATAATATTGAAATATAAATTCACAAATGTGAAAAAAACCGGAATTGAGATATAAACTCGCAAATGTAAGGACAAAAAATATATCTCGCATTTCTAAGAAAAAAAGGTCAGAATTGTGAATTTTTAATCTTGTAATTCTAAGAAAAAAAGTCAACACTGTGAGACATAAACTCCCAAAAGTGAGGGGAAAAAAATCAGAAATGCGACAAAAAGTCGCAATTAACTTTTTGGCTGAAATGGGCTTCCATATAGCCTATTTTACTGCCACTCGGAGCAAAAAAAATCAAGAATCTTAAGGGAGTACTCCAAAAAAAATTTTTAGAAAAAGAAACGGAAAACAAAAAGCTTAGCCTTTTATCACTACTCAATTAACAACTTAAAGTTCAGCGAAACGTGACCTCTTTTTGTTTTAAAGCCACCCGCTTTTCTCGGCGCTGGGAGAGGAAGCAGGCGTGCTGAAGTCTGTGATGAGGCAGGAAAGGGAGCTGCTGTAATCGATCGGGGAGTTCAGCGGGAGCCGGACAGGTCAACGCCGGCCGCCTCTAAACTCAAGACTGGGTGGAGTGGGGAGGAAAAGCTTCACTGCCAGGATTCCTGTAATCTAGCCGGACCATCACACGCCCAGAGTCGCCTCCTGTGGCCTTTTCCCCTTTCCTCTAAATCAACCTGTTTCCTGCTCAAACATTCACACGCTAACCAGAGCTTAGAGTTTAGGCCACGGCCGTTTCACACGACACGCTCGGTTTGTGAGCAATTACCTGCGGTTTGGTAAGTGCTCGAGATGACGTGGATAGAAAGCGTTCAAGGTCGAATTAAATGGATTTCTAACACAGAAGTGGTGCAGAATAATAGCAGCACTGTCGATCCTGAAGAAAAGATGTATGTCTGATCAAAATATTAGCTTATATCTCGCAATCCGCACATCTGGAATTTCCCTAAACAAACACGAGGCTGAGATTGCAGAAGTTAGAGCGAAGATCAGCAAGTTAAGAATAATAACAAGCAATTTCATATTGATGTGCAAGAGATAGATAGATAGATAGATAGATAGATAGATAGAACACACAAATTTTAATTACCCACATGTGTGACCTAAATGGATTCAATACTACAAAATAATAATATGATAGCAATATATACATGAAATATATACGGTAATATTTAAGCAGGTTTAATTATTATTATAGCAAGGTTGGTCTTTATACGACAAATAATATATTAAATGAATAACTATTAAATAATAAACAAATAAATTCTCAAAA
>NW_015505655.1:467253-469033 GCF_001515645.1 Sinocyclocheilus grahami
TCAGAATTGTGAGATATAAACTCGCAAATTGTTTATATCTTGTAAATCTGACTTTATATCTATTGTAATTCTGAGGGGAAAAAAGTCAGAACTACGAGAGAATTGTACAGAAAAAGTCAGAATTGTAAAGGTGCACTGAGTCCGAAATTCTCGTCCGAAATCTTTGCAAGTTAAAAAATGAATACGACTTCACATTGTGTAAATGCTACGGATGCAAAAAAATGCAGAAAATTAAAAAACTAAAATTAAAAAACCGATCCAATTTTTTTTAAAGACGGACTTACGTTTTGGAAGCAGTGTGTAAACATGATTGACACAACGTGAGGTCGTATTTATTTTTTAACGTGCAACATTTTTGGACCTTAAGATATAAACTCGCAAATGCAAGGGAAAAAAATTAGAACTGCAAGATATAAACTCGCAAATGTGAGGAAAAAATTCTGAATTGCAGGTTTATATCTCGCAATTCTGAGATAAAGTAATTGTGAGATATAAACTCGCAAATGTGAGAAAAAAGAATATTGAAATATAAATTCACAAATGTGAAAAAAACCGGAATTGAGATATAAACTCGCAAATGTAAGGACAAAAAATATATCTCGCATTTCTAAGAAAAAAAGGTCAGAATTGTGAATTTTTAATCTTGTAATTCTAAGAAAAAAAGTCAACACTGTGAGACATAAACTCCCAAAAGTGAGGGGAAAAAATCAGAAATGCGACAAAAAGTCGCAATTAACTTTTTGGCTGAAATGGGCTTCCATATAGCCTATTTTACTGCCACTCGGAGCAAAAAAAAATCAAGAATCTTAAGGGAGTACTCCAAAAAAAAATTTTAGAAAAAGAAACGGAAAACAAAAAGCTTAGCCTTTTATCACTACTCAATTAACAACTTAAAGTTCAGCGAAACGTGACCTCTTTTTGTTTTAAAGCCACCCGCTTTTCTCGGCGCTGGGAGAGGAAGCAGGCGTGCTGAAGTCTGTGATGAGGCAGGAAAGGGAGCTGCTGTAATCGATCGGGGAGTTCAGCGGGAGCCGGACAGGTCAACGCCGGCCGCCTCTAAACTCAAGACTGGGTGGAGCGGGGAGGAAAAGCTTCACTGCCAGGATTCCTGTAATCTAACCGGACCATCACACGCCCAGAGTCGCCTCCTGTGGCCTTTTCCCCTTTCCTCTAAATCAACCTGTTTCCTGCTCAAACATTCACACGCTAACCAGATCTTAGAGTTTAGGCCACGGCCGTTTCACACAACACGCTCGGTTTGTGAGAAATTACCTGCGGTTTGGTAAGTGCTCGAGAGGACGTGGATAGAAAGCGTTCAAGGTCGAATTAAATGGATTTCTCACACAGAAGTGGTGCAGAATAATAGCAGCACTGTCGATCCTGAAGAAAAGATGTATGTCTGATCAAAATATTAGCTTATATCTCGCAATCCGCACATCTGGAATTTCCCTAAACAAACACGAGGCTGAGATTGCAGAAGTTAGAGCGAAGATCAGCAAGTTAAGAAAGATAGATAGATAGTTAGATAGATAGATAGATAGATAGATAGATAGATAGATAGATAGATAGATAGATAGAACACACAAATTTTAAGTACCCACATGTGTGACCTAAATGGATTCAATACTACAAAATAATAATATGATAGCAATATATACATGAAATATATACGGTAATATTTAAGCAGGTTTAATTATTATTATAGCAAGGTTGGTCTTTATACGACAAATAATAAATTAAATGAATAACTATTAAATAATAAACAAATAAATTCTCAAAA
>NW_015505655.1:469595-505500 GCF_001515645.1 Sinocyclocheilus grahami
GGGGGGGGGGGGGGAATGTCAGTTTCAATAACTTGGAAAGGCATCAAAAGCGTCAATATTATTTCCTTGCAGCAAAGCGAACAACAGCCAAACAAAACAATGTTCAAAGCTCAAATTTAATTACGATTTTTCAAAATATCTCCCATGAGCACACATGCAGAGAGAGAGAGAGAGAGAGAGAGCAGCCAGCCTTTATAGAGAAAAACACTTTCTGTATCTCTCTCTGATACAGTGGGTATATAAAAGAATCACTGCCCTTTAAAATAATCACATTCTGTTGCCTTGCAGCCTGAAATGAAGACGGACACAGTTTTCTGATTGATCCAGCTGTATTTACTCAGTGCAACTTACAGTATAACATCCAAGTGAAAGATATAACACCAACATGTCAGGGAAAAAAAACAAAAAACAAAACAAAACAGAATCACTGAGTTGGAAAAAGGATAACCCCAAAAATGACTTGTAAGGTCAATCAGGTGTAGCTAATCACCTTTTCAGTGGCACACAAAGCCATTTGACTGTGATCAGCTGTGCTCATTTTGCCCACAGGGGCCGAAGTTCGTTATAGATCTCAAAAAGAAAGAATCAAAAGTTGGAGAGTGAAGCTATAACATTTTTCCACACAAACACCCTAAATTAAAACACCACATTAAAAATCATATTCTATTGAAGTTACTGGAAGAACGTTTCTTCCTAAATTTGAGAAAACCTCAAAAATGAAAATTCTGTCCTTTACTCACACTAAGGTGTTCCCAACCTGTATGATTTTCTTTCTTCTGTTGAACACAAAAAAATATATTTTGAAGAATGTTGGTAACCAACAGTTGATGGTAGCCATTGATTTCCATAGTACCATTAACCCTAAACTGATCAATTTACATTAAATAAAACAAATATATATTGTATAACTGAGATAGTAGCATTTATCTTAATATTTTACATCAAAAACTAAGCCAAAACCTTTCACACAGGGTCTCGAACAGAAAAAATCATAAAGCTGTATCAGTAAATCAAACAAACCAATTCACTAAAAAGATTTGGCCTTCCTAATGCCGAGTTCACACTGCACAATTTTAGCCCGATTTTTCACTCGCCGACAGGTTTTGCGAAATCGCCGATAAATGCCCGAAATCGGAGGCAAATCGGTGCTCGTTCAAGCGAGTGACAATCATGCAGTGTGAATTATCAAAGAGCGATCAGAGGGAATCGCCAACGCCCGTGAAATATTTGACATGCTAAATATCTGGAGCTGTCGGTGATTCACAATCACGCTGTGTACAATGAGTTCTGACTGAAAAACACACTGGCGATGACCTACAGCCAATGAGAGAACAAGATACAGGGCAGTGGGAAGTTCGGGGTGGAGTTATATGAAACATCGTTTGCGGACCAGTGTTGCCAAATCCGCGATTGCCACCGGTTGTTTTTTATGTAAGCAGGTTGAAGCAACCGCAATAACCTGATATTTAGGCCCTGGAATGTGAATTGTACCAGGAGAACCCCGCCAAAAAAAATTGTATTTTACCCCCGAACTCGATTTTTACTGGGGGACCCCCTCGAAAGCAACTGGGCTAATTTCAAGCTAGTTTTGAGTAGTAATTGGGCGGGTTTTGTAGCGAAAACCTGGCAACCCTGCACCAGACAGAGCTGTCGGCGATTCTTCCTATTGTAAAGTCATGCAGTGTGTAACCTCCTGTCTCGTTCCATCGTGCAGTGTGAACACAGCAACAACTGAATGCTACCCCAGATAGTCGTTCAGTGTGAAACCAACAGTGATGCTACGTCTTTGAAAATCGTGCAGTGTGAACTCGGCATAATGCTACGTACAAGAGAGAAATTCAAATCTTGCTAAACTACTTTCACATTACTCAAAAATTAAGCGTTAGCGTTAGTTCAGGCAGGTCACGTGAATCAAGCTTGCATCAACTGATTCTCAGCTGATCACATCTACCTATAGGAATACGACACCTATCGCGGCATTCCTATATAAGCTCTATTCAGTATTATTCAGCAGCTTTTCTGCTTGCTCCGGAGCAAATTACCCTCCTCCATCCCCAGCTCCTCCTTTTGCCACAGTCAGGACTTAGCTTTCTGATATTCCTTGCTAATCCGACTCCTTTATCTTGAATAAAGTGTTACACTTAAATATCATTAAGTACATTAATGATATCTGCCTTGTTCTGTTCTGTTAACCCTGGGGGGTTATTATTGCTGCTCTCCCTGCTCATTCATGACAGGCTGCATGGATGGGCAGGGAGGTTTTTGCCCGTAGATGTTTAAAGAAAATACATACATATATATTTAACACCTTTATGCTTAAAACAAGATATATATGTAATAAATATTGATTATATAAGCTAACTAATAAACTTATTTCAAGAAATATTTTTTAAAAAGGCGTCTTTAAATCTCACACAATTTTACTCAAATGAAAGCACATTTTAAGGATAAAGTATAAGGTATTTTTAATAAAACAAGGCAAAAAAACATTGCATTTCTTAGTTTTGGGGGGAGGAGCAGCACCATATTTTCCTGATGACTCCGATCTGAACGTCTGATCTTGATTTGCTTATGAAAACAGCTATCTTGGATTACTGGCTTTCCATGATATAATCAGATGCTCCATTAGAGTCGGTCACTAATATCCCAACCGAACTCATCTGGTCCCTTTTCCCACTCAGACATCAGCTTCATCCCTGATTTAATGGTAGCCTGATTCTAGTCTGCGTTGTTTGTGAAGAGTGTTGTGAACAGTGTTTAAAATGCAGTCTGAAACTCTAGATGCCCTCCCTTCGCTGCTTTTCGTAGCACACTGTGGAAAAACACAAGGCAATCTGTTTCTGTAAAGGGACAAATACCACATTCTGGCGGGAAGCAATTAAAAATGCTTAAGTAGGCACAGGCAGCTTTACAGCACGTACATCAGTTGACAAAAAGGCACTGTGTTTATCAATAGCCATGTGGTCAGACGTCACTGTAAGAAATCAATTCCACCTGGACGTGCCCCAAGCGCAGGACCGCCGTGTTGCATGCCATACACCCTCATTCACTCCAAAAACATGTTTTTGGTTACAAAAAACATAATCTCAAACTTACATCTGTTTAATCACAAACACGATCTCGTTAATGTCTCAAAATATTTCTACCAGACAGCAATGAGATTAAATGAAGATCAAATGAAGAAAAAGAACCGGTAATATGCTCAGATCAAAAGTCAGAGATTGCAATATGAACACAATCTTTTTCTTCCAAGAGCAAATGACTTCAGACATCCAGATTAGTTTTATAGCTCTACACTCTTGTTGTATGATAACAGTTGTCTGCATTTGTGTCCATTTGTATTTCCCTAAAGGGGAAACATCTGAAACATAACTTAGAAATGCATTAAATCTCCTGAGCTATATGAAAGAGCAATACAACCTTCCTCAGGGCTCAAACAAGTCCAGTAAGGCGAGCTTAGCACATATGCTAACAGCTAAATGCTTCAAAAACAGCCTTTTTGAAGTACTCAAGGTTGTTAATACTGTGTCTTCTTGCTTTCTCTCATGCACAAGGATTCTCAAATCCACTCCTCAACACAGTCGAAACATCATCGATATGCTTTCTGTGAAAGGAAAAGGGTATTAACCTCTGAATTGGTATGGATTTTTGTCTGTCTCCGAATTTTAGTCTTCACACAGAGTTTTCTGAGTGTTAACAGGATTTATGAGACATCTGAAGGCTAAACCTTCCCAAAAAGGAAAATTCTGTCATCATTTCCTCACCCTCAGATTGGTACGACTTCCTTTCTTCTGTGGAACATAAAAGAAGATATTTTCATACACAGAAGAACATCAAAAGTGTTGTTTTGGACCCCACTGAGTTTCAAAATACATTATTTTGTCTTACCCAGAATAAAGTAAATCTTTCAGATTTGGAACAACACCAGGATGACAGAGTTTTAATTTTTAGGTGAACTGTCCCTTTAATTCATTATCCGTTACCCACCCACTGTATCCATAACAAAACGTGCCAAATGCTTCCCAGATCAAGGTAGTGTAAATAAGCAGTATTCCCATTGTGAAAACGGATGTAAGCTCCAGCCTTTGTGGGCTCTGACAAGGTCAAAGTGACGACGTATTCATGCGTGTTGTTTTTGGGGGTGAGGAGACCGTGCTAAAATAGCTGAGTTTGAGTTTTAAAGCTGGCACTGGAAGAGGAAAAGAGAGACGGAGGGGTAAAACAGAGCTACTGTACCATGCTAAGTCCTATCGCTTGCTCAAGGCACTGAAACAAAAACAAAACTCTACTGACACTTTTGACTCAAGCGTCACCACCCCATACCCCCCAGAAAATGAATTTTCTTTTCAGACTGTCTCAGAACAAAAGACCCTTCGGTTTGTTGCCTTTCTCTGAACCGTGTCCATTATAAAATTCCTCTGCGGTTGTTTTTCCGAATACCAACTATATGAGGTCCTTGAAGAGTCAGGGATGGATGCCAGATAGAATCACACACACACAATCCAATGCAAAACTCATTCAACACGCTGTACACTGTGTAACATTCCCAATAAATCAAGCTTGGGTCTTCGCGTCCTTGATATCAGGTGCTGCAGCCCTGTCCTAAATCATTAGTGACTACGATTGACGGAGGACTGGCAGCGAAAGAGGCTGAGCAGGTGTCTTGTCTCTTAAGTCCATCCAGCAAACATATTCCACACACACACACACACACACACCCACATGTAGACGAATACATTCTCGACCTCTCCAGTCTGTGCTTTCTTTCTATCCTGATCCGCAGCTGCCGGTTCTAGCTTGCAGACGCAGGTTCAAGTTCCACTCCGCAAAAAAGCTTGCACATTGCTACGGTGTCACCGGACGGGAGAATGACGTGTGACGGTGACGGAGGTGAACTCCTCTTTCGTCGCGGTGTCTGATTGCCGCCGCTGGCCCACTTCTTCAGCATAACAGGAATGCAGGAGACTAACAGCGGCGTTGATGGCAGCAGAGGCTCCGCGAGAGGCTCGCGGCTAGTGTTAAGTATCCTGTGTGTGTGCGTGCAGGGATGTGTGTCCCTCTCCAGGCTTGTTTTGATACCAGACACCTGCTGAGCGACGGTAAACTGCATGCGTGACTCCGGTGAACCCTCATGCCAGTCTACGTCGTATTTTCCACAGGATTCTCAGAGAGGACCTGTCCTTCACGACTTATCCACCACGGATACCTGAGTGGACGGAGATCTCGGCCTATTATCTGCCACCGTTTTTCATGGGCGCTGTCACAAGGGACACTGTTCGGAGCTGAAGGACCCTCCTTCCTTCTTTTTCCTGCGCCTCTTCTTATGGACCGTCCAGCAAGCAGTCGCCATCAGTACCAGGACCAGCCCCACGATCAACAGGACCACGGAAACCACCTTGGTCTGTGGGAGATCGTTGTACGTGTATGTCACCCCGGTTCCAGCCACTCCGATCACCAACGAGATGATCCCAAATGGAAAGATGCAGCGGTACCAAGACTTCTCCATCCCTCCCGTGGCTTGTGAGAGCCTCTCTAGGGACGACAGCACCTCTGGGACTTTGGGAGCTCCTTCTTGCGACTGGCCTTCCTGGGTTGGGGCCGCCGCTGCCGTCTGCGGTTGGCAAGTGAAGTGCCCCGTAGTACATCCCATCTTACTACTGGATGCTGCTAAATGCAATCTAGGCAAGGAATTGTGGAGATCCACTCAATGTCTGTGTGGTTTGTCAGTGCCACGGCTCTCTGTCTCTCGAGCCCACAGCAGCACGTTGAACACTCGAGCAGACAGAATGAGTGCTGCTATATATGTGGCCAGAAGGAGGGGTGGAGTCAAGCAGCAGAGGGGGCAGCCCGGAGCTTCTGATTGGCTGCAGCTGCACTTTGATGTAAAATGCCATAGTATGAGATTGGGCAGTGAAGCGCAAACAGGAAGGAGGTGGGGGAGGAGGGGTGGAGTTAACCATTCAAGCACCGTTCACTAAAATCCACCCACTCCTTCTCCGTTCTCTTGCTTGTAAGAGAATGAGTGCATGCGTCCTATAGAGGGGGTGCCGGGATGGGAACGGGACTATTTTAGTGCTCATTAAATAAGGAGATTGCCAGATTGTTTTATTCAGAAATGCAGCCATGGGAGCATGTGGTGCAGCATTTATTCATTCAACCCGACAGCATGGCAAAACGCATGTCGGCAGATATCTGATGAATCCAGAGCCTCTGCTCACGCATGTGCCTGCTGCGCACCCACGCACTTTTGGCCTCCTACGCTGAACTAACACAAAACACAGCCAAACGCTTGATAAACGGGCTCTGAGCAGATGTCCATTTTTAATCCTATCGAGTTCTTTCCCCATCACGGATTGTGCACTGGAGGAAAAATCAATTTGAAGGAGAGTGAGCAAGAGACAAAGATCCTACGCACTCATGGCAATGATGGTGTAATTTATCACCTAGCCTCGTCTCTCACGTGAAATCATTTCTCCATCTACAGAGAGGCAGTACTGATAAACAATGAGGTGTGAAGATTTGTGATTATTTCAATGGGTGACGACAACAAAGGACGAACAAAGAGCAATTCTCAGGTAATTTGAATTGGTTAAAAAAAATCTAACTGCATTGTACATATCACTAACACCATGTCCTAACAGAATGCTTCCAAGGGGAACTAATGTGTCCATCCATACTGAAAGTAAAAAAAATGAGCACAACATGATAAAATCAGCCAATCACATCATCAAGCAGGATTTGGGATTCGCTGTGGTTGCAAACCCTGCATGACTCCGCAGAAATCAAAACCAGGCGACTGGAAATTTTCTGGTTTGGACAGAAACTCAGATTAACATGGATATGCATCACTTTTCACTTTATCTTTCTCTGCCTGGTTTGTGTTCTTGTAACTCAAACTGAAGAGCATGGTGTTCAAAAAAACATGGTCAAGGGTTTGGAAAGGAATCAGGGTTGCACAAAACTCCCTTGCAGCGCATGAGTAGGAATTTTAAGTGAATTAGATACAACACAGAAAGTACAATTGAAGATTGTGGAATTTGAAGTGAAATCTATCTATCTATCTATCTATCTATCTATCTATCTATCTATCTATCTATCTATCCTCCAACAGTAAGTATCTATCTATCTATCTATATATATATCTATCATCCAACAGTATCTATCTATCTATCTATCTATCTATCTATCTATCTATCTATCTATCTATCTATCTATCTATCTATCTCTTGACTCTAACTCTTGCTATTCTAGTTAAAATCACAGTTAAATTATTTTCAATTCATTTTAATTCTTCTTCCTTACATTCCAAATTTGAATTGCAGTTCTGCATCCTGTTTGCTACCCTCAAATGCAGGAGTTTATTTGGAATTTAGAATGCATAGAATGCTCTACCTTGACAGCAACGAGCAACAGCACGCAAGGCATATATTATGTATATTGCAGCTATTCTTTGCATCATGTCTTCATCCATTCACAATAAAGCACAGTCTTTCACCTTACTGAATAAATAAGGCTTAATGGATCAATCACTGATCACTATGTCTTTGTTAGTCAGACATTACTGATAGCAGTCTGCTGCAGAAAACCCCATCCATTCTGCTCATGGCATCAATTAAAGACAACAAAGCCTAAAAAAATATCATAACGACGGTTTACAAAAGCCTTTGTCAAATATTCCTCAAAATGAGTTCACAGAATACACAATAGATCCAAGCCTCTCTTCCATACACAGCCAAATATTATGTCTAATAAGACTCTGACATTCATAAGTGGTTCCCGCTCGGTTTATCCCCCTGGCCAAATGAGTGGGGTGAAATCAAATGAAGAGCGTAAACACAGGGTTAACTGATGTCTGGTGACTTAACACTCGCTGATGTAGCCCCCCCACCAGCACATGCATACTGTAAGGAGAAATCAAGACGTAGGTCAGAAAGAAAGAGCGAGACAGGGTGGGAAAGATGGAAAATAAAGAGGTGAAGGATCGCATTACTCCTGCTAATTTTTGGCAGGCTGTTCATTTACTACTCTTCTAGTATTGTTGGTTATGTTGTGATTTGCTATGGATGAAATCATCTGCTGAATGCATAAATGCGAACGTACCACAGACAATTTCTTGTGCATTTCTTGTGCATTTTTACAAAATCTCAATTTTTGGATTTGGTTAATATTTTATTAATAAATGAAGAAGAATGCCAAAATATTAAATTTCATGGATGAATATTTACTGAGTTATTTATTATTTTGTAGAGGGGGGTCAAAATGACAATTTTCACGTGATTCAGAGTCAAATTACAAGGGGGGAAAAATTACTTTAGAAAGATGCCAGCATCATTATATTATTTTTACCCAGAGATCAGTAGCTCTATTAGTAAAATCTGTTGAATTTAGCTGTCTTTGTTGCATTATATGCCAATAGTGACCATTCGAAAATGGGAAAAAGCACTTTTCAAGTATGCATGCATGTAACTCAAGAAGTATTAAAGGAACACTCCACTATTTTTGAAAATAGGCTCATTTTCCAACTCCCCTAGAGTTAAACTGTTGAGTTTTACCGTTTTTGAATCCATTCAGCCGATCTCCGGGTCTGGCGGTAGCACTTTTAGCTGTAGCTTAGCATAGATCATTGAATCTGATTAGACAGTTAGCATCTTGCTCAAAAATGACCAAAGAGTTTCGATATGTTTCCTATTTAAAACTTGACTCTTCTGTAGTTACATCGTGTACTAATCAAGGAACTTTGCTGCCGTACCATGGGTGCAGCAGGCGCAATGATATTACGCAGCGCCTGAAAATAGGCTTATTGGAAGTTACCTAGCTGGGACTATTTTCAGGCACTGTGTAATATCATTGCACCTACTGCACCCATGGTACGGTATGGTATAATCAAGTTCCTTGATTATTACGCCGGAATGAGAGTATAGTTCCTAGCCATAATCAGCCTACAAAATCGCAACTTTTCATTTCCCGTCGGTCTTAGTACATGATGTAACTACAGAAGAGTCAAGTTTTAAATAGGAAAAATATCGAAACTCTTTGGTCATTTTTGAGCGAGATGCTAACGGTCTAATCAGATTCAATGATCTATGCTAAGCTACAGCTAAAAGTGCTACTGCCAGACCCGGAGATCGGCTGAATGGATTCAAAAACGGTAAAACTCAACTGTTTAACTCTAGGGGAGTTGGAAAATGAGCCTATTTTCAAAAATAGTGGAGTGTACCTTTAAAGATATCTTAATGCCCTTTTAGATTTGGGGTCTTAACAAACAATCCTTTGGCTTCTATCCCTCTATCAAAACAGCTGTATTGAATATACCTGTCTGAGTGCCATTAATATTCTTTCTCCAAAATTTGCATGCCTGTAACTTAATCACTAGTATGCAATCTATACGCAGACTTGAAGTTGAAAACAAAACCAAATGCTCCTATACTACAGGAGATTTGTCTCAAGATCCAGGGAAGACGCATAAAAAGCACAAAAGCCTTTTGAACATGTGCCATTCTTTATTATGTCCACCAGATTTGAAGATTTGTCTCTATGGGTGGACAGGGCATTTTAAGGATTTCTATGTGACTTCACTGTTCCTTTTCCTGTACATAAGCGTTGTTTTTCCCAGGAAGGGCTGATGATATTCCTGGGAAGCTTGGGATGAATGTTATTACTGGACTTATAAGGAATAGACTCTGACATTTCAATGATCCTAAATAGCTCACGCACAACCTTTTCCTTTTTTGACAAGACTATTTATTCTGCTCTGTTCATTATTATTCCTTCCTTTCTCAAAGCATTGTATGACGAGGAAGACCCCTGGGGCTCCGCTGAATGAAGACCCGTGTGAATGAGAGAGCAGAATATTTATTGACATGGTTTGAGGAAAAACAGCAGAATGTCCCTTTAAAGCTGTTGGAAAGGCAAATGTGATGCAAGTCAAGAGCAGATCAGCCCTTCACTCTGCTATATGGGTTCAAAAGCTGAAAGTCATGCATTTGTAATACTTCTTGACTCATGCTGCAAATAATATTCTGCACAGAGTGCAGTAATTCTGTTAAATGGGGGGAAAAATGAAAATTCTGTCATCATTTACTCATCATTATGACATTTCATATCCGCATATCCGACTTTCTTTTTCCTGTGGAACACAAAAGATGTTAGGATGAATGTCTGAACTTTTTTTTAAATGAAATCATGAATCTTTATCTGCTAGCTGTTTGTTTCAATTCATGCTCCTTGTGTTCTTTATTATTATTTGTTCATTTATTTTATGTTCATCCTTGTGAAGGTGTCTTACATTGTTAGATGTTCCCTGTCTTGTGTTGAATAATCTGCAATCAATCAATCAATAAACAAACATCTTTTAAAATATTATAAATCAGCTATTAGAGAATTTGTCCTACAAAAAAGCAATGAGGATTGCAAATGCATTTGAACAGATCAATTTACACTAAATACACCAATAAAAAAATAAAAATAAAAACTAAGATTTTTAAAGCTTAGTTGAAGTGATACATTATATTTGTAAAACAGTCGTAACAAATAACACAATATTATTTTGTATATTACTATAAAAAGACATAAGGTGGAATTCAAATGAATCACCAATCTGTTTTGAATTGGTTCATACAAAATAAATAAATATCATATATGCATACACACATACATGCATACGTAAATGCATTACTTTTAGGAAAAAAGGAGCTAGTTACTCACAAAGACACATGGCAACATCGGTCTTCACCAATTATCAGTGACGTCAGGGGGTTCTGCCTCACATTTCTCTTTGTATTCCATGGAAGAATGGAAGACAGTGAGTAAATGATGAAAGTCTGAGTGAACTTTAACCACAGTGGCTTTGTTTAAAACCCTAGTGAGTCTACAAAGGCAGCATCCCAAACGAGATGCAACCTCACAAATAACTGCTTCGGAATGCTACACACAGGCAGCGGCACACACACAAAAAATCACTTGGATGAGAGAATCCACCACAGTCCCTTTTAAAGGAAGTCAGTTCACTTGGAGGCCATAATTGCAACACCTCCAGGCAGCTGTTTTGATATTGAAAGTCTAGAAATCTCAAAATCTGCTAGCCAAACTTACATTTCAATAGCATATTTCAAATCAGCAATAGCTGACATGAACGGTCTTGTAAATGTTGTTTCTTACGTTTATTTCATGTAAGTTAGGTATTCTCATTATATCATACTATATGAGACATAAAAGTCTGATGCACCAAATATGATCCTCAAAAACACATTACAAATAACGCATTACAAGGAACACGATTTACGTAATCAGATTACCTTTTTCAAGTAACTAGTAAAGTAACGCATTACTTTTGTACTTATATCGATTTGAATGTGTATGCATGGGTATATATGCATGCATGCATATTTGTGTATGTATGGATGGATGTGTATGTATATGTATATGTATATGTAAATCTTTATTATTATTTGATATAGAGTTCTTTTGAATATTTGTTTTTATATTTTTGTATTTATGTTTTTACTTGCTATTACTTTTCCTATGATGGGAGCATCAGTCCCTTGAGTCCCCATGTGAGTCAGTGACATCAGTGTGGAGTGGGCAGGGGCTGGAGCAGGACGCCCACCCACGACCCGCTGTGTGAACCCAGCGCCACCTGTCTCCCAGTCTGGAACAGCTTGTGCCTCCATACGGGCATGCTCTGCGTGAATCTGACATAAATAAAAAAATTTAGCACTCTAAAATAAGGTTTAGGACTGTTTGCTTTACATAAACGAACATCCCAAGCATGCATACCTCACCGCAGGTGATCCCGGAGCACCACACGTGGTGAGTTGCACGCAACGCGACCGGCCGCTCATCGGTTTTCTGTTCCAGTGATCTATCGATCGGTCTCGGCATGTTGGCGGTGGCGGTCATGACAGGTTTGTGCTCATCGGCCTGTGTGAAAACCATGTGGGACTCTAAAAGTGAGATAGAATCAATGAGAAGTACCTCCTTTGTTCTGGTGACTCAGAGGTTTAAACAGTCAGAGATTAACTAAGAACCATCCCAACCACACAAACCAATGGCATTTTACATAGTCAACATACCAGGTGGAAACGTAATACTGTGACTAATGCATCTCTGCTTAGACATTCTCAAATGTTGATATTGATGCTCTCATCATAAGTTTTAGAGGGCATTTGGCTTAATTTTTTTGTTTATTTTAGATTCTCACTTTGTTTAGAAAAGCAGCTGTTTGGCTGTATCTGACTGAGTTTGTGCTCTGAAAAACTTTGGGTGATATAAAATCAATTTGAAGTGAAATAAGTCTTTTATTCAGGGTTCCCACACTTTTTTAGACTCAATGAATGTTCATAAACTTCAAAAAAAAAAAAAAGTATAGATATTACACTCACAAAAAGCAATTTCAGTTTGTATTTCAACCCATTTTGGAGCCAACCATAACTAGAAAATGTCCATGACTTTGCTATTTTAATAAATCCCATGACTTTTCCAGACCTGTAAAGTACAACTGGAGGAAATAAATAAAAAATATAAAATCACAAAATGTTTTCTATGACTGTGGAAACCCATTTCCGCAATATCTTTAGAATTAAAATGATTAAATTTTACGTTTAATTCAGTTGTGAGTTATATAAAAATCTGGTGACAAACGGTCGGGGAGGAGTTTGGAAAAAGTAGGTTTTTGACATAATTTTAAATAAAATAAACATGAAATGTAATTCTTACAAAGAATACTAAAACAAAAAATGAAATGAAATAAAATAAAATAAAACACCTAGAATGTGATTCTTACAAACAATACTAAAATAAAATAAATGAGATCACGTTTAAAAAAAAAGACTTTTAGAAACACGTTTCAGTCTGATTGTTTAGATCAGATTTCAAGTGCAGTAGTTTTTCTTGTTGTTTTGGATTCTAACATTATACATGAAGAGCAGTAATGGGATTGATTATGTTTTGAATGGTGAATGAGTAAACCATTTCAGACATATATATATGACAGCACCGCTGCAAGATGTCATGATGGACGTGAACATGAGGTAAATTTGTTTTTCCACAATGACAGCTACTCTCATAGTCTCTATGGCAACTGATGTAGATACACCAGATATTGACTACTGAGGCAACAGATGCAATCTCGTTACTTGCAAAATGACGGTCCTAAAGATCAGATCTGATCATTACATTCAACTTGGAAATTTACTGCTTGGGAAAAACGTGCAATGGAACAACGCTTCAAGTCAGATGAGATGGATTCGGATGGAACGCAATATTTTTCATTAAAGTCCCCATGAAATCAAAATGAAAGTTTTTTGGGTGTTAGTATCAATATGTTAGTCTTAAGGTTATCTATAAGACAGTGTGCTCCAAAACAGTGACAAGATTCGCATTTAGAAGATATAAGCATTCAAAGCTTGCAGTTCGTCACTTCCGCCAAAACGGCTCAACGATTTTTTTTGACGTCACATCGTACTTCAGCTTCTCATCAAACTTTCTGTCCAATCAAATGCTCTCTAGAATCCGAAGCGCCCGCCCCCTGCACTATAAATAGACGCTGAAGCCGCGGCTGAAATCAGTCACTTGTCCACAGAATGAGTATTTTCTGTACAGGGAATGGCACGTAGTGCACTATATTGGGGACAGGGAACGATTCAAACAGTGTGAATATGTGCGAGTCAGCGCAGACCAGAAAATGTATCGGAGCTATTTGAATTCTACACAGAATGCTATATTTGATAGCAATATGGATCGTTAACCACCGCACCGCACCGCACACACACTCTGCTCCGGACCAGAGACACGATAGCACGGAGCGGATCACATGTGCGAGTCGGCGCGGACCAGAAAATGTATCGGAGCTATTTGAATTCTACACAGAATGCTATATTTTATAGCAATATGGATGAGATTGTGGCTGGCATACCCTGTCAAATGCGGCTTTACGGAGCTCAACGGCTCTGAACGGCTCTAGCCCAAGCTGTGATATAAAAGAACGCTATTGGCTATTTAAAAAAAGGGGCAGGGCCGCTTGATATGTCCCGCCCTGTCTTCCTGTTTCAGTTCAAATGACGTCAACACAGAGTAACGCTACGTGTTTCTATGCATTTCTGGGGACCGTCTTCCAAAACATACAGTGTGACCAACACACTCTCATAACAATATGTAAGTATTGTGAATTGGTGAATTCATACACTCTCATTTGCATGGTTTTATATGATCTACTCACGCCCTCTCTGACGTTTAGGTTTAGAAGTGGACCTTCACATTCAAACGCAATTACACTGAAATACTGTTTCTTTCCATTTACATTCCTGTTAAAAATTAAATATGGCACTATAAGGTCTGTACTTGAGCCAGCTGCGACAATCCACATAAAATGTTGAGTTCTGGCCTGCTACAGTGTACAAGATTACTAGACTAGACGGTTCGCATAGAAGCAAATCCAAACACAGGAATTGCCTCAGTAATACCTAGAACACGAGATTCACCACTAAAAGCATGATTTAGACACTTTAACTCAAATAACACACGTTTGTATGTACGACGTGGCTCCAGATTGTTTAGATGTTCATTGTACGTAATTGCATTGGTCTAAACACAACTTTTGTTTGTTTTTATAAATTGAGGGACGAGTCTAAATTACTTTCTGTCCTAACAGTCTTTGGTTTCAAACACAGCACTGCAGGCTTCCCCAGGACACATGCTATTTGTGTTCAAGACGCCAGTGGTTTGGCGCATTGAGTAATGAATTCAAACAGGAAGAACTCATCAGAGAGCCAAATAATGTATGTGGGATGGAGGAGTACGACACGAAATCCTGACTCATGGATCATGAGCGATGTCAGCTGGAAGCTTTATTCCCGTTTGTTAACAGCAGCTGCAGTCTCTCATCACGTCTCCAGTCATGTGACTGATTAAAAGGCACTTTGTTAAAAATCCGAGCCAAATGCACACACCGAACACACTTACAGATTCTTGCAGGATAAGAGTTCTGGAGAACAGTTTCATGTCAGTTCTCAGGAAAGCTTCCCTGCTGTGCTTCATGGAATTCAGCCAACTGACCCTGAAATACAATCTTGTTTTTGCTCAATCTGTCTCTGAATCCAAAACCAGCGATGGGAACTGAACTCCTCCCTCCGCCAGCAGCGAGTACAAGCCACGCAGAACCACGGCACTGGGTCAAACGGCTCCGGGACGAGGGCTCCGGGACGAGAGCTCCAGTACGACGCGAGGCTATCGGACATTGCCTAAAAACAGAAAACACAGCAGCATGTAATTACTGTTCTGCTGTCTACCTAGATAGATCAAGATCATTAAACTAAGACTGGAAGTGAAACCATAAACCGTTACTTGAAATAAAATAAACATGAACTGAAATAAAGTAAAATACAGCAACTGAAATAAAAATATTAAAATAACATAATATTGCTATATAAAAAAAAAACTAATAAAAATGACAAAAAAAAACAATAAAATGACTAGAACTTCAATTAAAATAAAATGAAAGTGGAAAATATAAAAATAAAAACAAAAAATACAAAAAATAAATATACAGTAAAACAGTCATATTTTGAAATATTGTTACAATTTCAAATAACTGTTTTATATTTGAATATGTAATTCATTCCTGTGATCAAAGCTGAATTTTCAGCATCTTACTCCAGTCTTCAGTGTCACATGATCCTTCAGAAATCATGCTAATATGCTGATTTGATGCTCAAGAAACATTTCTGATTATTATCAATGTTGAAAACTGCTTAAAAAACTACAGTGACAGAAACGGAACAGGAACACATTACTGAGCTCCATGCATGTATTGTGGGACTTATTCATGAAGAATAAACGCAATGCTGCCTTAAATACTGACTGAAATAAGGTACAGTATATTAACGCAGCAAATTTTATGACCTCTGTCTGAACAGTCTTTGTGTGTCAACGGTGTGTCTATGATGCTGTCTAGCTAGTCAGCTCACTAGGGGTTTAAAACAGAACCGGATGAAAATAAAACAAGAAGAAAATAAGAAAGAAAAACCTGTTGAAGACGAATGGCCTGCTGAAGTTGTTCTACTCTTAGTCTTTGGCTGTCCAGCTCTCTCAGTTCAGCCTCACTGCTGTACAACAGGATGGGTGGCAGGCAGGAACGGGCCGGGTCGCCCCATTCACCTCTCCTCCGGACGGGACACAAAGCTCCAGAGATCCTCATATCCCAAACACAGGGGAGTTTAGCATTAGGACTACTTCCAGTTTATCAACCCCTATGATCCGGATGAACAGCACAGTGAACCAAATTCACAATCTGTGATAATATTTAATATCTTAATATATTAGAATATATTCACATATGATAACATTTTAATATATTAATTAAGTACACTTTTAATATCGTTTTCTTTGAGTCACAAGTCCGGCTCTCTAACCATTAGGCCACAACTACCCCAGACTTCATCAGAAGAAATATAACTGCAAACAACATTGAGAAAGGGATGGGAATTTTGTCTTCTTGGATAATGGGATGGTGTGTCCACTTGTAGAAACTTGTAGCAGACACAACTGGCCGTGTTTAATGGAGGGCGAACAGATTACAGGCTACTGACACCACATTTAACCCAAAACAGCCTGAAGATGAAGGGTGTGATGTGTGTCATTGTAGAAGACTGAACCCAAAAAATACAGTGAGTTTGTGATCACTACAAATACCATGTGGACATACAGTATAAACTAGACTGGGGCTAGTTGTCACAAAAAAATTGGTTTTGTATATTGGTTTTAAACATCAAAATGTTCTTAAATTAAAACATTCAGTTTATTAAGTAAAATTACAATTATCTGTTGGTGGTGTAATATCTATCTTTTTATTGTTTAACAAATTATTCAGCCGACATATTCAGACAAGAATCAACTATATAATAAAGGCATATTTAAACTGAAAGATTTAACTGTGTTTAGGACAAGAGGATTTCTCATAAATATCAGGTTGAATAAAATGTAAAATAATATTAAATTATGATTTAATATTAATATTTTAATTTATATTAATATTATCATTTATTATATAAATATTATATTTAATACATGAATAAATAAATACAATTACATCATATAAATTAAAATGTATTAATTACAGTTTCTGTTGGTATAAAAATGGTTTAATATTTCTTAATATTTGTGTTGTGCTTTATAATTATTTCACACGTAAATATAACTGAGAAGCTATTCAATAGCCTATAACTGTGACTTACCTGATATAACTTAATCTGCTATTGGGGCATGTTGTCACAAAAAATCTTTAACACACTTTATTTCTTGACCAGCACACTGAAAAGGTTTTAATTGTTCTGTAAATTTGCAATATTCATTAAGCAGATGTATTCATCTGAAGTGACTTAAAACTGAATAACATCACAAGCAACAAACCCTGACATGAAAATGACATCAAATTGTTTTTGCAGCTGGAGATTCTGAAGTACCTTTCTTTCGATGTTCAGCACACGTAATAAGTTCTGCCGTCATCCTCTCCAAACCCTCCAGCATCCGCAAGGACTCATATTCATGCAAGGTCCCTGTGACACACACACACACACACACACACACACACACACACACACACACACCCACTCACATATATATCTCTTAATCTCTATCTACTATAAATGAGCTTCCCTTCTCTGAAACATCCTGTGACTCAGATGAATAGAGGCTAGTTGACTGTGTTATCTTTGGACAGATCCTTATTGTCCAGTTGCTCATTTCTCAGCCCCCTATTTCCACCCACACACTTCTGTCTTCCTGCAGCCCTCCATCTTTCTGCCCCAGGCACAGGTACCTGAATCGGAGTCCTTCTGGGCCTGTAGTTTGGCATGGAAGCAGTGTGTCAGGTCAAGACAGCGCTGTGCAAGCACATCCAGCTCTGCTGTGATATCAACAGGAGATACAGAAGGCCATTCGGACGGGAACTGATACAGCAACAGGTCAAGAACAAACAGCAACAAAATACTAACAGATTTTAGTCAAAAGTCATATTTAAAGAAATAGTTCACCCAGAAATGAACATTTACTCACCCTCAGGCCATCCAAGATGTAGATGAGTTTGCTTCTTCATCAGAACAGATTTGGAGAAATGTAGCATTACATCACTTGCTCAGCAATGGATCCTCTGCAGTGAATGGGTGCCGTCAGAATGAGAGTCCAAACAGCTGATAAAAACATCACAATAATTCACAAGTAATCCACACCACTCCAGTCCATCAATTAATGTCTTGTGAAGCGAAAAGCTGCGTGTTTGAAAGAAGCAAAAACATTTTTAACTTAAAAACTTTCCTTTGGCTAACATACGGGTCCTTTATCCATAATATTGCTTTCTCCAATAAAAAAAGTCGTCTTTTCTGAATCAGGAGAGAAATATGCAAAGATCAAGCACCATTTACAAGCAAAAACAGCTCTAAACAAATATGCCTGTAGAAATTGTTTTGGCCCAAATCAACAGTTTAAAGTTAAAACGCCTTAAAGATGGATTTGTTTCTTACAAACACTTCTTTTCTCTTTACAAGACTTTGTCTGGTCTTCCAAAAGAGGACACGACTAGAAATCAGTTGTTAAGTTGTATTTACAACACTGTTCCAAAACAGTTCAGCCCAAATATTCAGATGTGTGCAGTGCATTTTATGGAGGACTGTTTCCTGATCCTGGTAGAGTAGACTACAATGCCGGCTGTTCTGACTCACAGACTGTAAGTACGTTTTTTATATCAGGGCTCTACAGTGCGACCATTTACAAGTGAAAACTACTGCGTGCGACTATGAAACATTTTTAGGATCACCAATGCGACTGACCCGATCATCATCATATTTGTGATTGCGCTCAGGGGAGCTTAAAAGGTTTCTACGTGTTTTTGCAGCATTGAGTAATGTATCATAGACATATCTCACGAATTCTTTCATAAGCAAAGTGTAGACAGGGTGTAAATAAGAGATTCATTGCGCAGTGTAGAGAGCTTCGTTGATTATAAATGTGAGATCGCGATGAACTAAGATGAGTGACAGCTTTTAATGATTTTTACGGGAGTTTGCCCGTATATAGGTCTAAATGTGATACTGATTTAATACAACAGTTCAGTAAACAAGAAGTTAATATTAAGTGACTTATATTGTCTCACTATAACACTATTGTCTGATTTTGCTGTATTTCGTCGTCGAAAATAGTTTAAAACAAAGACACAGCGGAGCCGCTGCGCATCTCCATTCAAACACAGCGGTGTTTCGTTTATGAATGAACGGGCGTTTTTAAACAAATCTAGTGAGTCAGTGATTCACGATTACCCTTTCATAAAGACAGTCACTTGCTTCATTCCTGAATGAATCAGCCGTTCGAATGAATCAATTGAATGAATGATTCAGTGATAAAATCAGTGACTTGCCGCCACCTGCTGGCAGTTTTAGTTTCATTTTTAAAGTATCTTTTCAGTTATTTAAATCATTTAAAATTTTTATATTCAAAATGTAATATTCAAAACATTAATATCATCATGCATTTATGGATTTAATTGCACTCATTCTACATCTGAGCCTCATTAATGTCTGAAAGTACACCAGTGCCACCTCTACAAATTAATTTTGTTAATACTGATTTCATTTGATTGGTAACTTATATTTCTTATTCTATTTGTTCTTATTCTGTCGTTTTAATTACATTTTTTAAAAAGCGTATAAAATATAATTTTTTAAAGAATTTGACAAAAGATGACATACTTTTAATAACGTTAGAGGAGTCAAATATCACCTCGTAATGGGAAGGCTACTTTTCGATAAAAATTATCGAAAAATTTGCTCCTAAAATTTTGAACGTGCTCCTAAATTTTTTAAGTTAGGAGTACAAGTGCTCCTAAAAAGAAAAGTAAGTGTAGAGCCCTGTATATTTAAAGGATTTGCCACTGACAATTCAAACGTGAGTTTTTTGGGCAGTGTAGAGTAGCACTTGTTGTTTGTCATTTCTCCGATCACAAATGCAGACATGGTTTTATGTTACGCTCCGGCCTGACAGGGCATAGTGTTGGGTCGTTCTTGAACGATTCATGAACGAATCTTTAATGTGACTCGGGAAGAACGACTCGTCTCGGGGAGTGATTCGTTCAGATGCGCATGCGCAACATCCTATAGGTTCTGTACTGGAATTAGTCAAGTAGTTCACCTGTTTCGAGTCTTCGGGTTTTTCGAGTCATTCGTTCATCACGTGACAGACCCATAAGCTTCTCGGGGAGTGATTCGTTCAGATGCGCATGCGCAACATCCTATAGGTTCTGTACTGGAATTAGTCAAGTAGTTCACCTGTTTCGAGTCTTCGGGTTTTTCGAGTCATTCGTTCATCACGTGACAGACCCATACGCTTACCCTATGCAGTCTGAGCCGGAAAGAGAATTGATTAGTTCATCTCTCGAGTCTTCAGGTTTGAGTCATTCGTTCATCACGTGACAGCCCCATACGCTTAACCTATGCAGTCTGAGCCGGAAAGAGACTATAATAGCCAACTCTTTACCTTTGTTACAACATTCAGTGTTATGGAAAAGAACCATCATGACAGAAATTCACACATTTATAAACTGTAAGAAGTAAAAAGCTACAATTTGAGACCAGAAACGCATCACGTAACTGTAAGAGTAAATAATGATTATAATAATAATAATAATAACTATGCACCCTTTTGTAAGGAAGCTTGTAAATTAACTAATTTCTCTTTCCAATGCTGTCACGTCACGTGACAAAAGAACAAATGATTCGAAAGACTCGAGAGATGAACTAATCAATTCTCTTTATTTTAAGACTGAACTGAAAACACTTATGATTTTAAATGCTGACTGTAAACACCAACTGAACGCAAATGGCTCTGACACATTTGGGTGTGATCAGTTTTAAGTATCAAATTACATTCATAACCAGCCTTACAGTTGTGTAGTGTGTTCCTGGCTTAGCTAATTAACTAATTAACTTAACTAATCTCAGATGGCTGGTTCACATGTACCTGGCTAACACATGTTCCTGGCTAGTTTGCAGTGTTGGAGTTTACCCATTTCATAAAAGAAACCCTTCATTCTCTTTATCAGTTCTGTACTTTTGAGATAAAGAAATAAGCTCTCTAATCCATAAGTGATAATACGTTTTTTTTTAGCTTTATTCCTTCCACTCCCACCTTTCTAAGTTCCTTCTTCATTGTTTCTTTTTCATTAAAATACTTTTGACAAACACATAGATGTTCCACTGACTCCTCTTGTGGCAAACATAGCAATCATGATTATAACTTGTGTACCCTTGTATAATCCTGTTGGATGTTTATTTATTCATTTTAAAGTTTTATTCAACATGTGACCAACCCTTAAACTTGATAAAATGTTGGTATCCTCACTACTCCTACTTCTCGCTGTATTTTATAAAGATGACGTCCTGTGTTTCCCGTATCCCATTTTTGTTCCCACTCCTTAACGATATATGCTTTAATTATGGCTTTTGCTTCAAATTTGATGTTCAATTTCTGAACAAATTGTTCTTTGAGCCTGTTCATAGGAAGTAACCGAACGGAATTGAACGTTAGTTCCAGGCTGATGACGCAAGATGCACAGCCAAAGTTTGCTGACCGTCAACGTGTTGAAAGTTTACCGAGGATTAACATTGATGCTCATAAAGGAGTTGACGATACTTTGCCAGCCTGAGGCACATACTGGAAATAATCTTATTTAGCTTACTAATGTTATTAAATAACATTTTATTAAAACCTGCAAAATTCTTTCTGTAGAGAGATCTAAATTAATACTATAGTTTATTGTATATGCAGATTATATTTTAAGTTGTTACCAGAGGCGAACAGTAACTAAGTACACTTTTTGAGTATCTGTACTTTACTTGAGTATTATTTTTTCTGGGAACTTATGACTTTAACTTCACTACATTTGAAAGACAAATATTATACTTTTCACGCCACTACATTTCTATCAAGGTCCTCGAAGTAGAAAGTTATTACTCTGTAGCAGCTTTGAAAGTCAGTGGGTGTTTTTTTTCTTCACTAAAACGTGACTTTCTTTTTTTTCACAGTTTATCAGTAATCACTCTTGTAGGGGCTACATGAAGTGATTTCCCAGCATTTTTTGAACACTGACCAGCTGCAAATGTGATATTTATTTACAACAATTCAATAATAAGAAGTTAATATTGTGGCTAAATTGTGTATGTGAAAATATTACCTATAAAGCCACAGAAGAACTGTTGTGCGTCTCCTAATAAAACACAATAGGTGTTGGACTTGAAGCAGCACTGCACAGACTGTTCTGTGTGTGACATCAAAGTACAGCCAGAGCGATTAGACAGCATTTAAAATGTTTGTTTTGATGTCAAATAAGTCTTGCTGTTTTGCTTTTTTGTTAAAGCAGTGTTGCTGTTGTAAAGTTATACATCTACAGTTGTGTTGCAGGGTTTTAAAGCAGGTTTGATTTTTCTTTCTTTCTTATCACTCTGTATTTACAGGATTTCACTGTCCACTCTGTTCAAATGTGGATGAATGGCTACACATAGATGTGTGCACACACTGTCAGAGTTGTGTGAGATCACTACCATCCTGCTTTTGTGGGGGTGGGTAGGGGTGTTAAATGTTTTTTTGTTTTGTTTTGTTTTTTTCCCCATAGGTTTTTAACATTCTAAAAGCTCTTTATTCCAAAGATACTACAAGCTAGTCAGTGTATTCAGCAGGTGTAATGTATTCTAAGTTGCTTCAGAAGTATTGTGAATATTACAAACAACAATAATAAAACAGTGGAAAGTGCATTGACATAAAAAGGGAAATTTACTTTTGGTACTCAAGTACTTTTAAAAGCAAGTACTTCAGTACTTTTACTTAAGTAAAAATCTGTCTTTACAACTTTTACTTGTAATGGAGTAATATTTGACCAGCAGTATCTGTACTTTCACTCAAGTAATGGAGTTGAGTACTTTGTCCGCCTCTGGTTGTTACACAAAATCAAGCAGTTTATAAGGTTTATCTCTCTATATACTTTAGACATGTAGAACATATCTGCATTTCCGCATCAATGGATGTAATGTGTGCTGTAGGTGCGAAACTTTTAGTAATCTTAACCAAGATGTAGATGATCTTATTCCCGGTGACTAATATTTGAACTGCCTTCTCTCAACCTGCTCAAAATTTGAAACTCACAATTACTCATATTACTCGCACGGTGAGGATCAGAGTATGAGGATCGTTTGAACTCACAATGAGCTCACATATTACTCACACCGTGAGGATCACAGTATGAGGATCGTGTGAACTCACAATGAGCTCATATATTACTCACACCGTGAGGATCACAGTATGAGGATCGATTGAACTCACAATGATTTCATATACTACTCACACCGTGAGGATCACAGTATGAGGATCGATTGAACCCACAATGATTTCAAATACTACTCACACCGTGAGGATCACAGTATGAGGATCGATTGAACCCACAATGATTTCAAATACTACTCACACCGTGAGGATCACAGTATGAGGATCGATTGAACCCACAATGATTTCAAATACTACTCACACCGTGAGGATCACAGTATGAGGATCGATTGAACTCACAATGATTTCATATACTACTCACACCGTTAGGATCACAGTATGAGGATCGTGTGAACTCACAATGATTTCATATACTACTCACACCGTGAGGATCACAGTATGAGGATCGTGTGATGTCACTGTGATCATCGCATGATCTCATGTGTTGACTGGGTAACACGTAACATTTTGATTATATTTTGCTAAAATTAACGAAATGACTCGAAAAAAGATTAGTTCATTTTGCTGAACGAGACTCAAAGGTCCGAGTCGGTAAAATGATCCGAACTTCCCATCACTAATCACAATATGGTAAGGGGCTTATAGGGGTCATATGATGTTGCTAAAAAAAACATTATTTTGTGTATTTGGTGTAATGAAATGTGTTTATGCAGTTTAAGGTTAAAAAACACATTATTTTCCACATACTGTACATTATTGTTTCCCCTCTATGCCCCGCCTTTCTGAAACGCGTCGATTTTTACAAAGCTCATCGGTCTGAAAAGCGAGGTGTGCTGTGATTGGCCAGCTATCCAGTGCGTTGTGATTGGCTGAATACCTCAAGCGTGTGACGGAAATGTTACGCGCTACCATACTGTGATGCCCTGTCAGGCCGGAGCCATGATTCAAAAACATTAAAACCCATTATAAACGAGTCATTCGTTGCATGCAGTGGGGACATAATTATGGATTATAATGACTTATACTGTCTTTTTACATGTTGCGTTTCATCGAGCCACGTAAACATAAAACCATGTCTGCATTTGTGATCGGAGAAATGACAAACAACAAGCCCTACTCTACACTGCCCAAAAAACTTGCTTTAAATATATAAAATATAAAAACTCTTTAAATATAAAAAACGTACTTACAGTCTTTGAGTCAGAACAGCCGGCATTGTAGTCTACTCTACCAGGATCAGGAAAAGGTCCTCCATAAAATGTGCTGGACACATCTGAATATTTGGGTTGAAGTGTTCTGGAAATACAACTTAACCACTGATTTCTAGTCGTGTCCATTTTTGGAAGACCAAACAAAGTAGTTTCGCTTTCACAACAAAACACAGCGTCATACACGGCGGCCTAGAGTGAGCAGAGGCCGGGGGATAAAGTGAGTACCCTCCATTCAGCATCCTTGCTAAATAAAAGCATTTCTTTCTTTCAAAAAACAAAACGTTTAGAAAGGTAGTGTATGGATTTGATTAGAGATTAATTTCATATTTGCACACAACAAATATGACTATCTGATCACATACATACCATTGCTCTTTAGACTGCGTACTTCCTGTTGTGACTTTCCCATCTTTATCAGATGCAGACATTTCTTGTGGGAATTATCTGCAGATGACTCTTTAGCATTTGTGGCTTTGACACACATCTTCTGCTGGGATCCTGTGGAAGAGATCTTCGCTGAAGTGCTCTTTGGGACTGACGGCCTTCCACTGAACACCGGATGAGCCGCCAGTCCTTTTTTTTTGAGACGCGTCCTGGGGGCTCCATGGGTCACATTCCCTCCGGCCCATCTGTGATGATTGGGATTGGGGGGAGGGACAGATTTCACCAGTTTTCCTTTATCTTCCTCTTTAACAGTATAATTAATGAGTGCTTTATTTTTGCTCTCATTAGAGTGTTTACTGTCAGAGTGAAGCTCTTTACGAGCCTCAGATGTGCTGCAGATTTTCCATGCTTTTTTTTAAACCTGCTCCAACAATTCAATTTCTTGTCTTTCTTCAGGCAGAATATCTGTTTTAGAAGGCAAATTGTGTAATTCGTGATGTGGGATGATGTGACAAATAAATATAAATATATCAATGATTTTAGTACCGATGGCTGCTGCAGTTTCCAGCTCGCTGGTTTCTGTCACTCGTGATCTCCTGCAAAAATATGGAATAAATTAAGCTGTTCTAAATAAACGTTAACTTTTTTACAACCACTATTTCAACACAAGTACGTCGTAACAAGAAAACCATTTTGATCACCTTACATTGAGCGTAAAACCTCCTTGCCTGATGTTTTCAGTGAGTCTTGATTCTTCAGCTTTGACCCATCCTGACAGCTTAATCAACAGCATGAAGAAGAGACATGCTCAATATCTGAGAAAATTCACAATAAACAAGATTTTAGGTTTATGAATGTTTGGAATTATAGACGCTATATCTGTATTCTCACCACAGCAATCACCTTTTAGCTTTATTGTAATTCACTTTAATGGTCATACTACATATACAGAGTAACTGATTACATGTAATCTGGATTATGTAATTAGATTCCAAAAATTAAGTACTTGTAATTAGATTAAATTACATTTTAAAATACTCGTAATCAGACTACAGTTACTTTTTCATTGATTACATGATTACACATTGTTCACACAATAGCAAATAAATTATTCATAATTTATTGATTCTCCCTAATTCCACTTTTAGATCTTTTAAATGTTCCTTTCTAAAGTAGCCTATCGCTTATATACTCTCAGAAAGACTTCCAGTTTTGTGGACATTCACATAAAGACCATTAATCAGGTGGCTATAATTACATAGAAAATTGGGATGCCACGCAGCATTTGACCACTGGATTTACAAAAATCAGAAGTGTTTTCTCAGCATTTCAACACTGCATCGTCTACTGCTGCTGTGAAGTTGGCCCCCCACCCAACGCAAAACGTCACAAAAATAGTCTCAATCGTTTGTGCTGGTTTGTGCTGTAAAAATTTTCATTTGTGCTGCTTTGGTTTGTTAGATATAAAATATTTATTTAAAGGTCATTCTCAGGTCACTCAGCCCCCCCACATGCTCCAAATTCACCCCAAATAGTCTCGTTTGTTTGTGCTTCGTTTGTGCTGGTTTGTGCAGGTAAAAGTTTCGTTTGTGCTGCTTTGGTTTTTAAAATATTAGACATTACATTAAAGGCATTGACGTCACTAGCCCCCCAACACGCTCCAAACTCACCCAAAATAGTCTCAATCGTTTGTGCTGGTTTGTGCCGTAACAACGTTTTTGCTTTTATTTAGCATTTTATTTTGGGTTCCTCGCTTATTCAATTTCTTACCAAATTGTTGGATTGTAGTGATGTTTTATTAGAACAACAACTTTTTATCAATGTTTTTTGTAGACATTGTGGTGTTTATTAAAAGAATCTCAATATTCATCTGCTGTCAGACTCTTTTTCTGTCACTTTCTCTCACTTAAAATGGTTTTGTGCGTGAGCGCCGTAGCTTTATGTAACTTCAGCGCTTTTGTTCTCACCTGATTGAACTTATTTACAAAGAGTATCTGATACACTTCATTCCCACCACGAGGTGACACTTCTGTTCAAGATGCTCTTGTGGAAATTGAGTTAGCGGAAAAGCTGATACAGTTACAAACTCAAATTTCTGGCCAAGTACAATGTTTTAACAGTGTCAGTTCACAATATTATTAGTTACCCTTATGAAACTTAACCGTGGTGTTACTACAAATAAAACCATGGTAACCATAAATTATCCATGGTTTTTCTGCACTAAACATAGTTTAACCATGATATTTGTAGTAAAACTTTTATACAAATGGTAATGAATATGCCAAATAATAAAAAAAAACTTGGTTACTACACTTTTACTATACTAAAACAATTGTTAATTTTTGTAAGGGTAACTTCAAGAACAACGGTACAGTATTCAAGTGCGCTAAGATTGTCAATGTGTATTGAACAGAAAACTCATCATATCACTAGCAATTAAATGCCAATTACAGTTGCACATATGACCCATGTTAATTTTTTAGAATATGTTGTGCATTTAGGGATCAACATTACCGTATTGTTAGTAATATAAGATATAACGTCCTTATATATTATTACTATATTATCCTTATATTTGGACCAATACAGTAATGCAGGTTTATACTATACATGACATTTTTGGAGTCCAGCAGTCGACAGGGATTCCATTTTCACTGTCCTGTGTTCATCAAAAGAGGCCATAGTCAAAAATGGCAACATAGCTACTCCTAATCAGAACATCTGGACAGAGCTTAGTAAGACAGTGAGTAATGTGACAGAGAGCCTGAAATGAACAGCCCAATGGTGCTAAAGTGTTTCATTGAGAACACAGATGACTCCCTGCACACTGGCTGTTCCAAGCGTCCGATGTCTGGTAACTTGCGTGTGCAGATATACAAAGAACTGTGTGAGGGTAGAATGGAACCCCATGTATGGAGGGCATCGGAGGCAACAAAGCTGATGGATTTTGGAGATCCTGAGCCAAGCCATCTGCCTAATTTGGCCACCCTGCGCAAAGCAAAGTAAGAGAGAAATGCCTTAGAACTAGGTGACAAGGATCCTATTTTGTCACTGCAGGTGTTAAAATACAGCGCACCTCACAGTGGTAGCATTAAAGGGGTCATATGATGCTTTTTTAAAGATCATTATTTTGTGTATTTGGTGTATCAGAATATGTTGACATGCTTTAATGTTCAAAAACACATTATTTTTCAAATACTGTACATTATTGCAGGTCCTCTACGCCCCGCCTCTCTCAAACGCTTCGTTTTCTACAAAGTCCCTCCTTCCGACAAGCGCAGTCTGCTCTGATTGGCCAGCTGACCCAGTGCATTGTGATTGGCCGAACACCACAAGCACTCGTCGGAAATGTAACGCCCCTTACCATAATTGCGAGCTTCATCTTTCAAAATAAATGTAAAGACAGAGCCCAAAAGGGGAACAGAGTCGCGTGACAGACACAGTGATGAAGCTGGTATGTGTTTGCATTACACAAGCCACGGTTAAGACAGCTGACTCCACTGTGATCTCTCTCTCTTACACACACACACACAATGCGCAAAACTCCGCATTTGAACAGTCAATAGCAAATACTTAAACTAATAACAAAACAGTAGCTGATTCAGAAGCTCCAGATTGTCATAGCAAAGTCAGAGTGACCTCCTCTCCTAGGTTCACGAAACGGTCGTCCATAAAATGCATTGCTGTTCTGTTGTAAGTAATCTTAAAGATTCCTAAATGCATCTACTTTCGGAAGGCCAAATAAAGTGCTTTTGCTTTCGCCTAGAAACACACAGCGTCTCTCTGACATGCTGCTTCAACACTAACTGCGGTTACTGAAACCACACCTTCTTTCTTTGCGTGCACATTTGGGCACATTATGCAAATATTTCCACATAGTGAGGTAGATATGTGGGGGCGTGTTAGAACGAGCCGTTTTAGGGGGGTGTGGCAGAGTCTTAACTTTGATAAAGAATATCTCTTTGGTTTTGAGACTTTAGTCTTTTCAACTTTACAGATCTTCTTTATGCACCAAGAGCTTGTAACACTCCAAAGAGAAAGGAAAAATTTCAATCACATTATATGACCCCTTTAATATAACTCCGACTGGATTCGTCTGAAAGAAGAAAGTCATATATACCTAGGATGACTTGAGGGTGAGTACTTCATGAGCTAATTTTCATTTTTGGGTGAACTAACCCTTTAAATTCATGTTCTCCAATCATGGCTTCCTCTTTTTCTCAGTCTTTTTCCGCAGGATTGCAGAATGCAGACTGTGGCCTGTTGAGATCATGAAGGCCATTCAGACCGTACCAACCAAAGGTGGGAAGACAGGCAAAGACAAGCTGGTGAACATCCTGAACTTCAGCATATCTTAAAGGAATAGTTACCCAAAAATGAAAATTTGCTGAAAATGTACTTAGCTTCAGCTCATCCAAGATGTAAATGAGTTTGTTTCTTCATCAGATTTGAAGAAATGCAGCATTACATCACTTGCTCAGCAATGGATCCTCTGCGGTGAATGGGTGCCGTGAAATGCTGCATTTCTCCAAATCTGTTCCAATAAACAAACTCATCTACAGCTTGGTTGGCCTGAGGGTGAGTAAATTCTCAGCAAATGTGAATTTTTGTGTGAACTATTCCTTTAAGACGGCACTCAAACCCCAAAACAAGACGGAAATTATTTACAATTATTTAAAATTCCATTAATGTATATGTGGGGTGTACAGAATCTACCCGGCCGTTTTATGAGTCTGATCTGCTGAATAAGGTGAGTGAATATGAGTCACATTCACATGAAATGAATCATGCTTCAAATCAAGAAATGACAGAACACAGTCTGACACCACTGAATTAAACTGCAACACTTTCACATCAATGCAAAAATTATTTTATTGTATAAAATGACTCAAAATATTAAGTCTTGTTTTTAAAAAAGATGGAAATTATGTTTGTTTAAATCAAGAAGAATATCTGCTCATGGGGTAAGGAAAGGGGAAAACCAGTTATGTTTTACCCAAATAGGCAGATTTTCTTTTAGTTTTAAGCAAAATCTCACTCAAAATTTTTAACAGAGCAATACTTAATATGTTAAGTAATTTTACCTCTCAACTTCTCAACTAAATGTATCTTGATTTAATAATGTTTCGATATTTGTACTGGAAAAATAGTATTGATTAAGAAAATAATTTTTGCCGTGTCTCCAGTATCATTTTAAGTCTGGGATGGTGCCTAAAGTTGCATTAAATTAATTTTAAATTTGGTTCTTGCCATTAATGCTTCTGACTAGTAAAAGTTTTACACCATACAAATTACTAGTACTTTTGATCAATATTTTTAAATGGTGGTCCACTCAACAATACAGTAACAAAAAACTTTTGTATGATGCTGTGTCGATATCGATAGAGGCCATTATAAAGTCCAAGACCACTTTTGAATCAGCCAGCTGAACATAAAAAAAATGTTCAGAAAACATTTAAGAGCACATACTATCTTAAGACTGATCGTTTGACAGTGAATCTTATCTTCTGTGCTGTTGCAGACTGAGAGGACCTACAGAATCCTGAAGGAGTGCAGCAGAGCGCCAGCAGCACTGGGCCGAACTCACGCCAATTCCTCTGTCAACTCCTTAAAAGTGACATATCATGAAAATCGGACTTTTCCAGGTTTTAAGTGCTATAATCAGGTCCCTGGTGCATCTACCAACCAAGGAAACGTGAAAAAGATTAACTCAGTAACTTTGTTTTGGTAAGTCTTTTTCTGCAAGCGTCTGAGAAAACCAGCGCATCTGATTTCGCTCCCTTGGTGACGTAGCAAAGGGATCTCATTATAATATTACCTCCCCTTAATCTACAAGTTTACACCCATGGCGCCGTCATTTGATTTCGCAAGCGACAACGGTGTACTAGCTCTAATGCCATGGTGAAAGTTTGAGCAAAACATGTTAACTGTTCTGTCTTTGGCTGCACAGACGAGCACAGAACACTGTTTAGAGTCCCAGCCTCAGAGGAGACAAGAGAGCAGTGGATTTATTGATTTATTTACTGTATATTGTTCTGCTGCCACACAGATCTAAAATAAACATGTGATTTATTTCCCAGCTGTTTACCTTTACAGACATAACTGCCTGTTTTTTAACTCATGTGTGTTTTTAACGTAAACTTACAGTGTGAATGAGAACTTAGTTTAGTACTCACATGCTGTGACAGCCGCTTTCTGTCCATGTGCTTCGGATGTGTGCGCTCAGAAAACTGTATATCAGAAGTTTAAACTCGTATGGTTTAAAACACATGACTTCAGTGCGATAAAGATGATAATCAGAACCAAAACAGATGCTTTTAGCAGCTCTATTCTGGAAAAGGGTTTCTGCTTCCACTCAAAATAGGCATTTTCAAAATGATATAATAAATGATCTGTGGAGTATTTTGAGCTGAAACTTCACAGACACGTTCTGGGTACACCAGAGACTTATATTACATATTGTAAAAAGTAGCATAATATGTCTCCTTTAAAGGCTTTTCAGAGTAAACCATGGAGAACCAAAGAGGAAACAACAATGTTTTTAAAAAGGTACAAAAAAATATCACAAATCAGATCTTATTAATATCTCAGCTTCTTCTCCTTCTGTGTTAATATGTATTTGGAGACCTTTTTGGAGAACCATCTAAGAGAAAGATGATACTTACTGAGTTTTAGTTCAAATATCTACATATATGCACACAAAGCATGCGTTTTTACCCAAATGAGACATGATAGATTTCACGGGTTAAGATCTTTTGGAGCAGATGCCATCTCTTGCCCTTTCTGTGCTGTGTTGGGGCTCGTTTTCGATGTCCCCCTAATTAAATCCGGATCTGTGGCAGTGAGTTGCTTCCCAAACCAATTAGCTGTAATAGCAGCAGATTGCCGGCCTCGTCGCGGCGTGGTGAATCATCTCCTTTGCTCATCTGCCCCTCTCTGACGCCCCGTGGCTCCACAGCAGACGGAGAGAGGCGAGGAACACACAGCCGCTCCACCAACTGAGCATCTGACGCCACAGCTGCCCGCTAGACAAATAACAGCCACTCAGTCAACACACACACCTTTATCAGTGTGTGTGTTGACTGAGCGGCTGTTATTTGTCAGTCCCAGAAGAGACATTAATGCTCAGAGGCCTCTTTCAAAACTCAACAGATTGAACTTCTTAGATGTGTTTTGTGTCAAAGTATAAAACTATTAAAGTGTCAGTGGAGAAACATGTGAGACATCAGAGTTTAGAGTTATAAAATGAATATAGATTATTTGATCTTGAAAGAATTTGGTTCATACAGAGATCTCTGACTTTTGATAGCAGACTTTAATATCTTGACAAATCTGAGAATGAGTATTTTTCTAAGGAGAAAAGTGACTTGAGAAGTCTCCAGTTATTTCAATTTAGTCTAACTGCTGTCTAGAAGAAGCAATTGAGATATTATAAATCTCAGTAGCTCCGTCCTTCATTTTGTTCTCTCACTAAACAAAAAAAAAGTTTGAAAGAGTTTTTTGAAACACATCTCTTCTGCTCACCAGGGCTGCATTTATTTGATCAAAAATACAGTAAAAATATTACAACTTAAAATAACTGTTTTCTATTTGTATATATTGTAAAACGTAATTTATTCCTGTGATGCGCAGCTGAATTTTCAGCATCATTACTCCAGTCTTCAGTGTCACATGATTATTCAGAAATCATTCTAATATGCTGATTTGCTGCTCAAGAAACATTTCTGATTATTGTATCTTTGTTGAAATTATTTTACTGTCACTTTTGATCAATTTAATGTGTCCTCCCTGAATAAAATTAATTTCTTTAACAAAAGTATATACAGTGGGTACGGAAAGTATTCAGACCCCTTTAATTTTTCACTCTTTGTTATATTGCAGCCATTTGCTAAAATCATTTAAGTTATTTTTTTTTCCTCATTAATGTACACACAGCACCCCATATTGACAGAAAAACACAGAATTGTTGACATTTTTGCAGATTTATTAAAAAAGAAAAACTGAAATATCACATGGTCCTAAGTATTCAGACCCTTTGCTCAGTATTTAGTAGAAGCACCCTTTTGATCGAATACAGCCATGAGTCTTTTTGGGAAAGACCCAACAAGTTCGGTTTTGAGGCAAAATATTACCATGCTTTCATAAGATTCACCCAAATAGCTCATAAATAATATGGATAATAAATGTGCTTAATGTTATCAGGCAGTACAGGAATACCAGTCTCAGACAGCAGGTGTGGCCACTCAGGTGTTGAATGAGTACCAGCAGCTGTTATGAGCCGTGTTTCTGCCGGGCAGGAAACCTCTGGACCCAGACCTGCAGGAACAGCGCAAAAACCAGCTGCTCAGAGACCTCAGATACTCTGGGAAATACTTCGCCTTCAAGGAACAGATGATGGTACATTTTAACCAGGTTAAATGTGTTTTTGAAGTCCATTTGTAATTTTACTCAAGGTTTCTTGCAACAAAACAACCATAATTTAGTTTTCATATTTCCTTTTCCACCCTTTGTTTGTTTTGAGGTTGTTTTCAGTTTTTTTGTATTATTTCTATGCTATTATATTATTTATTTATAATTTGAATTAGCTTTTATTATTATATTTTTAGGATTAATTTTATTTAATTTTAGTTATTTTATTATGTACTTTTGTAATTTCTCATTTTTTTATTCAGTTTTCCATCATTTAAATTTTATTTGAGTAATTTCGATATGTGCATTTGTAATTTTTATTAGTTTTTATATTTTATATATATTTTTTTCAGTTTTAGTTTTAGTAATTTTAGTACTTTTTTTTCTTTCAGTTAACTGCCAAGGCAACATATCTAATTTTCATGTTTTTTTTTTTGTTTTTTTTTACGTTTTTCATATTTTATTTTATTTTAGCTTTGTATCAATTAATTAAAATAATTTATAATAGTTTTATTTTTAAATGACAATACCAACACTTGTTGTTTTAGACCTCCACATGTAAACAACCTTTGTTATGATTAATTCTGTTGTTAATCCAAGCAGATTAATTAGCATAAGTAAATGAGTTCCTGATGTTGTATGTGGCAGTACTCTGTGGTGCGGATCGTGAGAGAGAAGATGTTGAGGACAGAGGCTTTCTCAGACCCTGAAGAGCTGCAAGCGTTCCTGAGTCAGTTATATGTGTTCCTGGTGGATGAGATGCATGCTGCTCTCAGTAAAGGTGATGCCTAAAAAAATTCTAAAAAATCAATGCTGTTATTATTTAGGGGAAGCATTACTATTGTTAATACTGAGTGTTAGTGATCTGAACAAACCTTTAACATTTACTAATAACCACTGGTGCTTTATTAGTGTCTGTATTGTCAGTTGTGTTTGTTTCTTCTGTGTTTTGATGCGTTGAATCAGACTCTGTCAGTGGACTCTCAAGACGCTCATCAGGAGCCTGTGCTGAGCTGTGCTCAACTCAAACACTTCGCCAAAGAAGCCGAACTCAACTCAGACTCCCAGCTGGCGGCACTGTACTATCAGGAGGTGAAGAATTACAGCTTTTTTGCTCCTTTGAATTAATGCACTAGCATACTACATTCTGTCTCTACCCATCATAATACTGTACACTGCATGCTTTTTACAGTAGTTTATAATACAGTGTAAAGTACATTGTGTTGTATACTAAGAACATGTCTGAGTCATATTTCACCCATAAATCAAAACAAATATATAAGAAAATACAGGTGCATCTCAATAAATTAGAATGTCGTGGAAAAGTTCATTTATTTCAGTAATTCAACTCAAATTGTGAAACTCGTGTATTAAATAAATTCAATGCACACAGACTGAAGTAGTTTAAGTCTTTGGTTCTTTTAATTGTGATGATTTTGGCTCACATTTAACAAAAACCCACCAATTCACTATCTCAACAAATTAGAATACTTCATAAGACCAATAAAAAAAAACATTTTTAGAGAATTGTTGGCCTTCTGGAAAGTATGTTCATTTACTGTACATGTACTCAATACTTGGTAGGGGCTCCTTTTGCTTTAATTACTGCCTCAATTCGGCGTGGCATGGAGGTGATCAGTTTGTGGCACTGCTGAGGTGGTATGGAAGCCCAGGTTTCTTTGACAGTGGCCTTCAGCTCATCTGCATTTTTTTGTCTCTTGTTTCTCATTTTCCTCTTGACAATACCCCATAGATTCTCTATAGGGTTCAGGTCTGGTGAGTTTGCTGGCCAGTCAAGCACACCAACACCAGGGTAATTTAACCAACTTTTGGTGCTTTTGGCAGTCTGGGCAGGTGCCAAATCCTGCTGGAAAATGAAATCAGCATCTTCAAAAAGCTGGTCAGCAGAAGGAAGCATGAAGTGCTCCAAAATTTATTGGTAAACGGGTGCAGTGACGTTGGTTTTCAAAAAACACAATGGACCAACACCAGCAGATGACATTGCACCCCAAATCATCACAAACTGTGGAAACTTAACACTGGACTTCAAGCAACTTGGGCTATGAGCTTCTCCACCCTTCCTCCAGACTCTAGGACCTTGGTTTCCAAATGAAATACAAAACTTGCTCTCATCTGAAAAGAGGACTTTGGACCACTGGGCAACAGTCCAGTTCTTCTTCTCCTTAGCCCAGGTAAGACGCCTCTGACGTTGTCTGTGGTTCAGGAGTGGCTTAACAAGAGGAATACGACAACTGTAGCCAAATTCCTTGACACATCTGTGTGTGGTGGCTATTGATGCCTTGACCCCAGCCTCAGTCCATTCCTTGTGAAGTTCACTCAAATTCTTGAATCGATTTTGCTTGACAATCCTCATAAGGCTGCGGTGCTCTCGGTTGGTTGTGCATCTTTTTCTTCAACACTTTTTCCTTCCACTCAACTTTCTGTTAACATGCTTGGATACAGCACTCTGTGAACAGCCAGCTTCTTTGGCAATGAATGTTTGTGGCTTACCCTCCTTGTGAAGGGTGTCAATGATTGTCTTCTGGACAACTGTCAGATCAGCAGTCTTCCCCATGATTGTGTAGCCTAGTGAACCAAACTGAGAGACCATTTTGAAGGCTCAGGAAACCGTTGCAGGTGTTTTG
>NW_015505655.1:506000-514487 GCF_001515645.1 Sinocyclocheilus grahami
TTTTTTTAGTGAATTGTTGGCCTTCTGGAAAGTATGTTAATTTACTGTGCATGCCCTCAATACTTGGTAGGGGCTCCTTTTGCTTTAATTACTGCCTCAATTCGGCGTGGCATGGAGGTGATCAGTTTGTGGCACTGCTGAGGTGGTATGGAAGCCCAGGTTTCTTTGACAGTGGCCTTCAGCTCATCTGCATTTTTTGGTCTCTTGTTTCTCATTTTCCTCTTGACAATACCCCATAGATTCTCTATGGGGTTCAGGTCTGGTGAGTTTGCTGGCCAGTCAAGCACACCAACACCATGGTCATTTAACCAACTTTTGGTGCTTTTGGCAGTGTGGGCAGGTGCCAAATCCTGCTGGAAAATTAAATCAGCATCTTCAAAAAGCTGGTCTGCAGAAGGAAGCATGAAGTGCTCCACAATTTCTTGGTAAACGGGTGCAGTGATGTTGGTTTTCAAAAAACACAATGGACCAACACCAGCAGATGACATTGCACCCCAAATCATCACAGACTGTGGAAACTTAACACTGGACTTCAAGCAACTTGGGCTATGAGCTTCTCCACCCTTCCTCCAGACTCTAGGACCTTGGTTTCCAAATGAAATACAGAACTTGCTCTCATCTGAAAAGAGG
Organism: Sinocyclocheilus grahami; assembly: GCF_001515645.1. NCBI lineage: Eukaryota > Metazoa > Chordata > Actinopteri > Cypriniformes > Cyprinidae > Sinocyclocheilus > Sinocyclocheilus grahami. The sequence continues at coordinate 506,631 of NW_015505655.1, forward strand.
ACTTTGGACCACTGGGCAACAGTCCAGTTCTTCTTCTCCTTAGCCCAGGTAAGATGCCTCTGACGTTGTCTGTGGTTCAGGAGTGGCTTAACAAGAGGAATACGACAACTGTAGCCAAATTCCTTGACACGTCTGTGTGTGGTGGCTCTTGATGCCTTGACCCCAGCTTCAGTTCATTCCTTGTGAAGTTCACTCAAATTCACTCAAATTCTTGAATCGATTTTGCTTGACAAACTACTTCAGTCTGTGTGCATTGAATTTATTTAATACACGAGTTTCACAATTTGAGTTGAATTACTGAAATAAATGAACTTTTCCACGACATTCTAATTTATTGAGATGCACCTGTATATATTTTTTGCATCGTGACATTATTTTCATGACATTCACATTACTGAAATGAGAAAAATTTATCATATGTATAATTTAACTTTGTATTAATAATGTATACTCATTTATTCATTCTGACTAATGAAAATTCTAAACAAAACAAAACAAAAAACACTCAAAATGCAAAACCCCTGGATGAATGAATGAGAATTGGGGTTGTGATAATAATGCACTCTTAATACTAAAAATCATAAATTTTTCATCAAATCAACTGGGCATTGCAAGCATTTATGGATGAACGAACTGCAAATCTAAAAGCTGTTTGCATAATACACAATAAAATGATAAAGCATTATTACAGTATATACTGCTTTCAGGATGCACTGCAAACTACATAATGATTTATAAACCATTAAACAACATGTCTGGGTCATATTTCACCCACAAATCAAAAGAAAGCAATAAAATATGACATTTATACTGAAATAAAAAAGGCAACATTAAATGTTGGCATAGTGACATTATTATATGACAATAAAGCACCCCACTCTCATTATTGTAATGTGAAAAATACTGACATATTATTTAAAATAAGTCTTTACATTTACATTTATGCATTTAGGAGACGCATTTATCTAAACCCATTTATTTATTAAGTAAATGAAGTATAATAAATATACATAATGGTATTACTTGCTGTGCTTTATGCTGATTTAAAAAGCAAACAAACATTGTGTTACAGTAATGAGAATTATATTAACCATAAAGAATAAGGAGAAGTACAAAAAAAAAACTCAAAAGTGAAACCCCTGGATGTTAATGTAATGAGAATTGCAAATCGCAATCAAATTACAGATCAAATGGGCACTTCAAGCATGAATGCACTGTATTTTGTGAAAAATGTAGGATATAATTAAAGTATCTCATGCATATACAATGAATTCCTTTGAAATGGCATGTTCTAATGACTCAAACCCATCATTTGTGACATGCCAGTATCACTGGATGTGACTCACGTCTCTCTGTAGTGTTTGATTTGGGAGCGCAGCGACCCGTCCCACTGGTATGATTATGGAGCGTTTTACATGCTGATCGCTGACCACCTGAAGGCAGAGGAGTGCTTTCAACAGGCCTTATCCCTCCAGCAAACACACATACCGAGGTCAGCAGACACAAATGACTCAGGCTAGATTTCTAAATGTGCGCTTTGACTCATTCCGTCTTCTTCTCTTGTGTTTGGAGCAGTTCTGTCAGAGATGAACGGACGCTACGAGGATGCCGAGACTTTCTTTGAAAGGGTGACTTGTGTGGAGCCCAACAGTGTGGTCACCTGGACTTTATTTGGTGAGAATAGATTTAAACAGTACATAGATTACCATTTAACAATTTGGGGTTATTACAATTTTTTTCAGAAATACGAATAAGAAATTAATACTTGTATTCAGCAAGGATGCATTCAATTGATAAAAAGTTGCAGCAAAGACATTTATAATGATTCAAACGATTTCTATTTCAAATAAATGCCGTTCTTTTGGTCTATTCATCAAAAAAATCCTGAAAAAAAGGGTACAAAAAAATGAAGGTTTACAAAAATACGAAGCAGCACAACTGTTTTCAACATTGATAATAATAGATTATAATAAAAAGATTATAAATGCCTTTACTGTCACTTTTGATCAATTGCATGCATCCTTGCTGAATAAAAGTATTAATATCTTTGAAAAAAAAAAAACTTTCCAACCCCAAACTTTCATATATTCTACATATGTTCATAAATTATGTATGTTATGATTGGTTAACCTCTGTTTACTTGTGTAGTTCATCAGGATTGAGTTGCAGAATGTGGGCTTCATGTGCTAATGAGAGACTTCATATCCTTTTTCTGAATTATCAATTTTTTGCTTTTACAGTTTTACATTTCTACATAGCATACCAAACACTTTTATTTCAAAAGAGCTGACGGTGATAATCCTGAAGTTAATGCTGGCTTGTGTTTGTGTCCTCAGATGGCCCAGCGTGCTCAGGCTCTAGAGCTTTTGCCAGACTACACCTGCTGAGAGGAGAACACGACAGCGCTGAGGCCAGCCTGCATCATTCCATTTACATTGCACAGGTGTCACATTTGGTTTGAGATGCACTTCGAACTCATTACTTTCTACTGGGATTTGATCCTGACAGAATCTAGACGCAATGTCTTCTTCACTAAATTTGGAGACATTTAATCAGTGCTGAGGTGTGTACAGTATATCACATTTCAATAAAAACAAAAGTGAACTCATGAGATGAGGTGAGCCTTTTATGAGGGCGTACTTCGAATCTAATCGAGTAGATTACAGAATAGTTTTACCTCATGAAAAGGATGAATGAGTTATCCTATTACTGATTGTGTTAAACTGAAATGTGCCTAGATAAGCAGGTAGGTAGATGATAGATAGTCAGCATGGTTATTTTACTATTATTCATTTATTATTATAGTATTTATTAATTATTAGCATTTATTTTTATATTTCAAGTTTTCGTTTTAATTTTAGATAGTTTTAGTAATTTTATGTGCTTTTGTCATGTTTCTTTAAATATTTAAATATGTTCTTTAAATTGACATTCTTAATTGTCATTTTTAAATATTTCAATTTATCTTTATTCTTATTTCATGTATTTTTTATTATTTTATTTCATTTATCTTTTGAATAATTTTAGTATTTCTACCTAAACTAAAGCTATTTGCCAAGACAACATTTTTATTTGATTTTATTTTACTTCAGTTACTGAAATTTTAGTTAGTAACACACAGTAGGTAGATGGATGGACAGAGATGATAGACAGACAGACAGACAGACAGACAGATAGAGAGACAGACAGATAGAGAGACAGACAGATAGAGAGACAGACAGATAGAGAGACAGACAGACAGACAGACAGACAGATCGAGAGACAGACAGATAGAGAGACAGACAGATAGAGACAGACAGATAGAGAGACAGACAGATAGATAGATAGAGAGACAGACAGATAGAGAGACAGACAGATAGAGAGACAGACAGATAGAGAGACAGACAGATAGAGAGACAGACAGATAGAGAGACAGACAGATAGAGAGACAGACAGATAGAGAGACAGACAGATAGAGAGACAGACAGATAGAGAGACAGACAGATAGAGAGACAGACAGATAGAGAGACAGACAGATAGAGAGACAGACAGATAGAGAGACAGACAGATAGAGAGACAGACAGATAGAGACAGATAGATAGTAGGGGTACAACAGTTCTCTGTAAAAAATCGAACCGTCCGGTTCTCCACACACGGTTCGGCATACACTAGGACCGCGGTTCAACTTAAATCTGACAATGCATCTGTAATATGGTTTGTTATAGAGTTCGGATAATGCTTGTTTCTGTTGATGGATACAAATTCTGGCTTCCCATTAACCAATAACCATTCCCAATAACAAGAGCGATGAGAGAGAGAAAAAAACAATATGTGGACAAACCAGTCACTCTTTAATCAATGCGAGTGCTTTATGCTGGAATAACTGTCATTTATGCCCTCATCACGTGTTGAATAGAGTTCGGCTAATGCTTGTTTCTGTTGATGGATACAAATTCTGGCTTCCCATTAACCAATAACCATTCCCAATAACAAGAGCGATGAGAGAGAGAAAAAAACAATATGTGGACAAACCAGTCACTCTTTAATCAATGCGAGTGCTTTATGCTGGAATAACTGTCATTTATGCCCTCATCCCGTGTTGATAGCGCAGGTGAGACCTGAACAGCACACGTTGCTATCTGGGTTTAAACTAAACTCATTTAAGCCTTGCCAGTTTAAATATTAAAGAGCCAGAAGACATGAACTCGCGCGTGCAGTGCGAAGATCTGTGTGTGTGCGCTCATCTGAAGCGCATGAACCCACGTCTCAGAACACACGCAAATATTAAGCTCTCTGTGCTTTATTTTTTATTTGACAATATAGTTTTTTCCCTAAACAGCACATACCGAACCGAAACCGTGACTCTAAAACCGTGAGACAAACCGAACCGTGAGTAAGTTGAACCGTTTCACCCCTAAAGATAGATAGATAGATAGTAGGGGTGCAACGGTTCAACTTACTCACGGTTCGGTTTTAGAGTCTCGGTTTCGGTACGGTTGGGTATGTGCTATGTTTAGGGAAAAAACTATATTGTCAAATAAAAATAAAGAAAATAAAAACAAATAATCTAACTACAAGCAACAGCACAAATAAATAAACAGTGAAAAAAGATACAAATAAAATAAACGGTGCTTTTCAGTGTTTTTAGGTAGGTCTAACATAGTTTTTAGGTACAGAAATGGAATAAATCAAATGTAAAATAACATTGCATATTTGACTGTATAAATTAAAGATTAATCTTTATTAAAGTTACAAAAGTTATTCAGTCAAGAGCAGTGAGAGATTTCCTTTGTTTCCAAGTCCCCCTGTAGTGAAAATCAAGTTTATGTTGTTTATTTGTCTATGTGGTGTTTTTAATATGCCTTTAGACAAACCATGTGCCAATCTATTAATCAACACCATTGCTGTGTATTTTCTCCTTAAAACTGTATTTTCCAAAGGCTGACCCAGAAATATGGTTTGAAACAGCCCTTGGTTTGCTACGTCACAAACCAATAACCAATCACGTCAAGGGATCGATTCTTATCACTAGCATGCAACATATACCAATACCAGCACAAAACCAAAAATAAATCGGAGCAAAAAACCCATGAAGCTGTGGGTTTAATGTGAATTTAGAACCGCTAACTTGCATTATAACCCGTGGCAACAGTGTAACAGTAGCACGGAGTCAGACGCACCTCTCCCGCAGCTGCGTCTGCACTTCACATGCGTATGCTCACGGCCGCGAATTAACAATCACAAACGGCTGTATTCGAGTCTTCAAGGCATTTTAGGACACAACATCGTCAAGTAAGTAACTTTAACGAATGTTACAGTATTCACTGTAGTTGTCCGCTAGTAAAAACATAGTTTTATCAGTCATTATCCGTGTATGCCATTGTTTTGCGTTTACTACAGTTCAGTGGATCAGGAGGCGGTGCTGTGTGACTGAGTGGAGGCGGGACTGATATATTCATAGATCTGCGTATAGTAAATGAGGCAAGGGTGTAGAGTTACATTCAAGCTATTTTAAGGCATGAGAAAATTATTTTCACAAGAAAAAACATTTAGATATGTCATTTTGATGATCAAAGATACGTTTTAAGGGATAAAATATTTGACTGCAGGGGGACTTTAAGAAAGTGCTGTCACTTTAAGAGAGTATGTTCAGCCGACTATGTCCGCTAGGATACTCACCAAGACGGGCATTTTGCCATAATTTTTGTGTGAATTTGTCCATTCAAGCACAATACTTCACAGAGAGCTTAATATTTGCGTGTGTTCTGAGACGTGGGTTCACGCGCACACACACAGATCTTCTCGCTGCGTGCGAGTTCACGTCTTCTGGCTCTTTAATATTTAAACTGGCAAGGCTTAAATGAGTTTAGTTTAAACCCAGATAGCAACGTGTGCTGTTCAGGTCTCACCTGCGCTATCAACACGTGATGAGGGCATAAATGACAGTTATTCCAGCATAAAGCACTCGCATTGATTAAAGAGTGACTGGCTTGTCCACATATTGTTTTTTTTCTCTCTCTCATCGCTCTTGTTATTGGGAATGGTTATTGGTTAATGGGAAGCCAGAATTTGTATCCATCAACAGAAAAATGCATTAGCCGAACTCTATAACAAACCCTATTACAGATGCATTGTCAGATTTAAGTTGAACCGCGGTCCTAGTATATGCCGAACCGTGTGTGGAGAACCGGACAGACAGACAGACAGACAGACAGACAGACAGACAGACAGAAAAAGAAGGAAGAAAAAGAAAGAAAGAAAGAGAATGACAGACAGAGAAAGAAAGAAAGCAAGCAAGAAAGAGACGGACAGACAGAGAAAGAGAGAAAGAAACGGACAAACAGAAAGACAGAGAAAGAAAGCAAGAAAGAAAGAAAGAGACGGACGGACGGACGGACGGACGGAGAAAGAAAGCAAGAGAGAAAGAGACGGACAGACAAAGCAAGAAAGAAAGAAAGAAAGAAAGAAAGAGACGGACAGACAGACAGAGAAAGAAAGAGACGGACATACAGAGAAAGAAAGAAAGAAAGAGAGACGGACAGACAGACAGAGAAAGAAAGAGACGGACATACAGAGAAAGCAAGAAAGAAAGAAAGAAAGAGACGGACAGACAGACAGAAAGCAAGAAAGAAAGAGAGAAAGCAAGAAAGAAAGAGACGGACAGACAGACAGAAAGCAAGAAAGAAAGAGAGAAAGCAAGAAAGAAAGAGACGGACAGACAGACAGAAAGCAAGAAAGAAAGAGAGAAAGCAAGAAAGAAAGAGACGGACAGACAGACAGAAAGCAAGAAAGAAAGAGAGAAAGCAAGAAAGAAAGAGACGGACAGACAGACAGAAAGCAAGAAAGAAAGAGAGAAAGCAAGAAAGAAAGAGACGGACAGACAGACAGAGAGCAAGAAAGAAAGAGAGAAAGCAAGAAAGAAAGAGACGGACAGACAGACAGAGACCCGTGGCAACAGTGTAACAGTAGCACGGAGTCAGACGCACCTCTCCCGCAGCTGCGTCTGCACTTCACATGCGTATGCTCACGGCCGCGAATTAACAATCACAAACGGCTGTATTCGAGTCTTCAAGGCATTTTAGGACACAACATCGTCAAGTAAGTAACTTTAACGAATGTTACAGTATTCACTGTAGTTGTCCGCTAGTAAAAACATAGTTTTATCAGTCATTATCCGTGTATGCCATTGTTTTGCGTTTACTACAGTTCAGTGGATCAGGAGGCGGTGCTGTGTGACTGAGTGGAGGCGGGACTGATATATTCATAGATCTGCGTATAGTAAATGAGGCAAGGGTGTAGAGTTACATTCAAGCTATTTTAAGGCATGAGAAAATTATTTTCACAAGAAAAAACATTTAGATATGTCATTTTGATGATCAAAGATACGTTTTAAGGGATAAAATATTTGACTGCAGGGGGACTTTAAGAAAGTGCTGTCACTTTAAGAGAGTATGTTCAGCCGACTATGTCCGCTAGGATACTCACCAAGACGGGCATTTTGCCATAATTTTTGTGTGAATTTGTCCATTCAAGCACAATACTTCACAGAGAGCTTAATATTTGCGTGTGTTCTGAGACGTGGGTTCACGCGCACACACACAGATCTTCTCGCTGCGTGCGAGTTCACGTCTTCTGGCTCTTTAATATTTAAACTGGCCAGGCTTAAATGAGTTTAGTTTAAACACAGATAGCGACGTGTGCTGTTCAGGTCTCACCTGCGTTATCAACACGTGATGACGGCATGAATGACAGCTATTCCAGCATACAGCACTCGCATTGATTAAAGAGCGACTGGTTTGTCCACGTATTGTTTTTCTCTCTCTCATTGCTCTTGTTGTAATGTATTGGGAAGCCAGAATTTGTATCCATCAACAGAAA